>NC_082393.1:3723477-3746041 GCF_031168955.1 Gadus macrocephalus
CAGAGGAGTGATGTAGTGAGAAAGGAGGGGGGTGAGGTAGAGAGAGGGATTGAGAGATGGAGAAAGAAGGATGGGAGAGGGTATACAGCCTCGGGAAAGCAGAGACAGTGTGAGTTAACTTTGCTTGACTTTTTCGACTCCCACACACACTTTTATGTTTTCGTTTTTTGTGATGCAAGTATTACGCTAGGATGTGCGTGTCTTTTCTCAATCGTAGACCACAATGCATTGCAACACACACCATTTTATCAGCAAGGTGGTTTTTCCGTAACAAACAACCAAACAGAACAGCCCAAATCACAGAAGCAGCGACAGTTTGTCATGTCTGTTTAAGAAATGTCCCACTTCCTCAACGATCCTTTTGCCAATATGGCTCTAGATATAGACACGCTGTAACTACAACATGACAATGATAGACAGTGCAGCCTGTGTCTATATCCGAGTCTGCTACAGAGAACAGAGACAGCCAGTAAGGTTGGGACAATCCAGTGGGAAATATTAAAACGGATTCAAATGACCAGAGAGGTTGAGAAGGGGTAATAACCATCAGATAAGATGGAGGGTTTCCCGAGGACAGTATTCATCCTAAAATGGCCGTTTCTGGGAGGAGGAGGAAACTGAAGCACCCAGATTAAACTCAGAGGACTGCTGCATAAAACCACGTTTGTACCCTCCAACGATGCTAACCACAGACATGTGCCATTGTTGCAGTGGAAGCATAGCGCTTCGGGTCTAGACAATTTGTTTTCCAACTCCTGTTTAAGACAGCCTAGAATTGCAATGATTTCTGTCTGAGACATCTTTGACATGCGCTCCATATCAACAGACACAATGAGTTATATTGACAGACAGGCGGAGCCGCCAGCTCAAATAACAAACCAAATATCAACCGATTCCTGAGGCTGGAAAGAAGCCTGCAATAATCATGCATCAACATGTAAAATCAAGCACGTAAGCCACTCTATTTTATATAATACCCGTTTACCTTGTGTGCTCCTTAAGTTATCATGACAGCTTTCCAATAGCTCTTCCTCACGATAAAAACACATTCAAAATCCCCTGTATTCAAATACTAATTGCGCTCGTTTTTTCATAAGCTGCAATTACTTTTTTTCTTTCGGTGGATGAATGTGTGCCAACGATGAGGAGAGCAATTAACCTTTTATTCCAATTTTCCCTCTTTCGTCTGGGGGCGGCTGACTTGTGCTGTGTTTTAACCGTTTCAATCCGTCCCGTGAACTCCGACGCGACGCAGCCAGTAATTAATTACGCCGCCGCCATCGTAAGAAGGCGGTTATCAGGTCACAAAGTGCTTTTTAATTAATCACCACTGTGAGTAATGCCGCGGCGCGGACTACACTTAGATACGATGTGACGTCCAGTAGATTACCCACGTACAAGACTACTCACATAGTGAAGTCATAGTGTACATGGCTGCTCACTAAGCCCTGGATAAGTGTACACATTGTGTACATGACTACTCACTGAGCACTGGATAAGGTGTACATAATGTTCATGACTACTCACTCATGAACATAATGTTCATGACTACTCACTGAGCCCTGGATAAGGTGTACATAATGTTCATGACTACTCACTCATGAACATAATGTTCATGACTACTCACTGAGCCCTGGATAAAGTGTACATAATGTTCATGACTACTCACTCATGAACATAATGTTCATGACTACTCACTGAGCCCTGGATAAAGTGTACATAATGTTCATGACTACTCACTCATGAACATAATGTTCATGACTACTCACTGAGCCCTGGATAAAGTGTACATAATGTTCATGACTACTCACTCATGAACATAATGTTCATGACTACTCACTGAGCCCTGGATAAGGTGTGTATAGTGGACACGGCCTGTTCAATGCAACCAGCCGTGGAGGATGACTATTCCGTGGGACGAGCAGGTCTCCGCACATATCAGGGGGTAGCGGGCTGTGAGACCTCAGTCATCGTCCATGAATCTGCGCCACTGTTTCGCTTTGAATTGTTCCTCACCGTGCAGCACACACCTCCTCATAAACATATACATATGCATGTTTGATATGCATTATTCCATCCCACTATGTGCGATTGCATACATGCATCCATATTCATTATTCAGCAGCAGGCGCATGGATAAATATTTATCGGTCGTTTTTTTCCCTGTTGTTATATCCTCGCCTGTCATGTACACGAGGAGAGAGATTGTATCCCGGGAGCGACTTGCTTCGCCTGTGTGATAGCACGCCCGACCAATAACGGCGATTCCGGTTTTGAGTCCAGGTTCCAGCGTAGCAGTGTAAACAGCTCAGAGACAAACCTGCCAGAGTGCCCACGGCGGCAGAATACGAACAAGGGAGCGCCAACATGTTTAAATATTCATTGATCATATCTGCCCGAAGGTGATCCTCCATCAATGCTCAGTCATGCGGATCTTTCTTCTTCTTCTCCTCCTTTTTTTTTTTAAACGCTTCGTTGAGCTATCAAGGTGCGGTGATTAGATATGTGTAATAACATGCTTCATCTCCCCCCATGCCTGTTGCACATAAGCTATTGAGCACACTGTGCGTGCGTGTGTGTGTGCGTGTGCGTGTGTGCGCATAACTACACACGTGTGAGTGAGCATCTGTGGCTAGTCAGCACTAAATGTTTACGACCAATGACTTCCATTGCTCCGGGAAAACCGATTATTTCCCCCCCACTGGAGCCTCCCATGCTATGAATGCAACCCCCCCCCCCCCCCCCCCCCCCCCACCTCCCATTCCTACGTTCGTGTGAGGCCCATTGTGGTGGAGGGGGGGGGAGCCCATGTCCAAACTGTTTAGCTCATGCTATCTCAGGGACTGACCAGCGTGAGATAGCATCATCCGAGGGTGGAGCGCTCCCCTGGGGGTCCCGGCGGCCCCCGGTGGGGAGGCCCCCCCCCCCCCTGTGTCCGCTCCGGAAGAGGGGAAAGAAGGAACCACAAACAAACACATCTCTGTGTGTACCCCGGGGGCTTCTTCTTCCATCCCGCAGGCATCAGTGCAGCAGGGTACAGCTCTGCCCAGATAAGCACACAGGACGTATCTTGATCTGCCTGGTTAGGGGCCCCAGCAGAAATATAAATACATAGGCGTCGCGGGTGGGGGCCCCCCCCAACCGACTTCACGGGGGCCCTGGATATAATGTATTTCCAGGCAAAGACGGTGGAATAGACGGACTGGGGCGCCCGAAAGAAATGGAGGCCTAGCTCACAGTGTGCAGCGAGTGTGTGTTTGCATTGCTGTCGTCGCCGCTGCCACCTGCTCGCGGTGCGCTCCTCTGCTGGCCACAGAGAAGCTAACCCAGCTAAAGGTTGGCGCTGCTGGCACACAAGGCAGCTCCGTTTGAGGTACTTGGTTGTTTTCTGTCTGGCGGAAGGTGGGGAAATTAGTTGATGGATGGGGGGGTGGGGGGTGAGGGAATCGAGCTAACGTAGTAATCGATGGACGGAGAGAAGAAAAAAGGTGTCTGGGAGCAGGAATAGGGGCCATTATGCCTGTGATTTGGGAGAGTGCTGGACGGAATGACGCAAGGCCATTTTGTGATATTGCGCAGAGAAAGGTGGCCGAAAATACAGCCAATTGGAATCCATCTCACTTGGTGTCTTTCCCAGTCTCTCTTTTTATTTTTTTGGTAGCTTGTATTTTTACTTTTAGGGCTGAGGGAGAGGGAGAGGGAGAGGGAGAGGGAGAGGGAGAGACAGAGACAGAGAGTTGAGGTTGTCTGAAATCCAGAACTATACCATAACCTATACAAAATGTAGGCAGTCATTGCAATGTGATGTCAAAATGCACAAGCAAGCCCTACATGTGTACTGTCTTCTATGGGCTAGTTTATGTAAAGCTCTACATAGCAACCCTCACAGTAAAGTAGTGGAAGGAAAACACTCCAAAACACTGTGTAACATTGAAGCCAAGTATCCCACTGATTAAACATGGCAGGTAGCTGATTTACAAAAAGTGTAAAAGTTAATCTTCCAGGGAGCTAGTTTAATTATCCTGTTAGCTAGCAAGGACACACATGACTGGAAACACAGCACTGGTCAGGCGGGTTGCTTGGTGAAAAACATCAACAAAAACAAAAACTGAGCTCAATCGACGTGTTCGCTCACACAGGCAATGTAAGCGGAAAAGGATGTGTGCCTTTGTGTCTTTTAGGATGTGTTAGAGGTGTGTACGATGTCACGCGAAGAACAGGCTTTCTGCTTGTTCTTCTAGCGTGTTTAACACTTGGTCTGGCTCTATACAGCCACGCACGCACGCACACACACACAGGCAGTGATGTGCACACACACAAAAACACACACTCACACACCACTAGGCACAAGCGCTAACGCACAGAGAAGTACACACCACTACACGATCCCAAACATAGACCCCAAACAAATCACTCACAGAAGTGAATAAAAGTAAAAGGACACACACACACACAGACACACACACACACACACACACACACACACACACACACACACACACACACACACACACACACACACACACACACACACACACACTGCTTAAAGAAGTGAGCGGCATCAATCTAGGCCAGTTCTAGGAAGTTGCCTCGGCTTAGAGCCATCACTATGGAAACGCCGCCTTCAGTCAAAAGCTCTCCTGCTCCTGCGTGTCTGCTGGGTTTCTTACGCAACCTCCCGAGACGCAAGGAGGAGAAGACGGCAGAACAGGAGAGACAGGGGGTCCAGGGGGAGAGGCGGAGTGTGGAGGTATTAAATAAACATCAGGGCGCCGAGGTCAAGATGTATAGCGCCGGCCTTCGGAAATGAGCAGAAACGGCGAGCATGGCGGGGAGGTGTAAGGGCTGCAGCGGATGAGAGCGATGCATAGCGCGATGGGAAAACGGCAGAGAGGGAGGGACTGGAGAACAGAGTGGGGGGTGGACAAGTGAGGGATGAGAGGATGAGGCATGATGTCATGTGTTGTTCGGCATCGCTGTTGCTTTGTGAGTGAGTGAGTGAGTGAGTGAGTGAGTGAGTGAGTGAGTGAGTGAGTGAGTGAGTGAGTGAGTGAGTGAGTGAGTGAGTGAGGGAGGGAGAATGAACCTATATATCATGTAGAATGGCTGATATCGTTCAACATAGGTAATATCAGTGGTTTGGTAGATTGGTAGATGGTGAGATATTTGCCAAATGTTAACTTTCTTCAGGTACTTTGTAAAAACATATATTTTCCTCCCCCTTTGCTGTGATGATACTCGAGAGCATCCATTATTGCTTACAATAAAAACATGAAATAAAGTGTCAAGATCGGTACGTCCCAATAGTATCTCGATGAATATTGGCAAGGGTATACAGACTTGGAAACGATATGCATGCTGGTGCATCTCTGAGCGAGACATGGTGAGAGAAAGCAGGGGATTTGGATAGAGGGAGAGTGAGGGAGAGAGAGCTGATAGGGAGAGGGAGATAAAGTGAGGAGGAAGAGCGGGGACAGGTGACAGGTTGCCGTGGCATCGGCTAGGAAATGACACAATTTTACAAGGCATGCTGACAGCTTTTAGTGGGGATGCCTTTCAGATCCTCACATATGGCAGGTTGTGATGTTTCCTGAGTGCTGTGCTTTTTACACTCCTCTTGATGGGACAGGTGTGGTGGAGGGTGTCGAATGTGTGTGTGTGTGCGCGTGTGCGTGTGCGTGTGCGTGCGTGCGTGTGTGTGTGTGTGTGTATGAGGGGGGGGGGGGGGTTATCTGTCTCCTTGTATGCAGGATCTGTGTGTGTGTGTATATATCTGTATCCTTGTATGCAGGGCGCGTGTGTGTGTAGGATGTACGAGGACCAATATTGAGGATTTAAATGAACAAAACATAAGTGACAGGGCCACTATTGAGTATGGATCTAAAAAAGAGGGCTCCGCTATGCAAAGATAATCTACCTCCATTACCATTACATCCACTGTCAATCATCGGATCGCCTTTTGAGTAGAGGCTTTCATCCAAATGGGTTCCCTTAGATACATGTCACTAATGAGCAGGTTGGGGTAAGGGCAGCCAGCTCAGGGAAGCCAACAGGCAGACCGAAGACTTCTGGGTTGAATCAAGAACCTTTCGGCTTAGTTTCAAAACACTTATGACGGCATTATCCTGCTCCTGTGGCCTCTGCCTTTAAGCAAGGCACCGATCCAACTCTTCTAGGAAAGACAAACGTGTTTGGAAACGGCAGGAACAGGACTGAGGAATAACCAAACACAGGTTCGGTCCCAGAGTAATCACAACAGTAGTTTGGATTTCCATAGTAGGCCTGCTTGGCTTGGAAGCCCTCCACAAATTCCTCCTCGCCTTGGTCGCCGAAGCTAACGACGAAAGGTTAATTCGAAAATGTTCTGCGGGGCCGGCCCCAGGGGCCAGGAGAAGGGGGGTGGGGGGGCGATTGAACCATGCAATAATGTAAAATCTGATTTTTAAAGACTTGTCTCGTCTGTATGTTCTATAAATCGTGGTAGTGTTGCATTCACATTCAAGAACACGTCGTCGTCGGCATGAGATTTTTTTTTAGGGGTGCCGTCTTTGAAAACACCCCAGAAATAAACTCTCAGATTGAACGCTATAGTTAGTGAATACCCCAAATACCTCACATCCCCTGCTAGCATATTAATTACCATCCGTGCTTTCATAATAACCTCCAATCCTTTGCTTCCAAAACCTTCTCGATTGCATCACACGGATAAAGTGTCAGCGCAGACAGCTCGTCCAATGAGCTTGCAGCGTTCAAACGGGGGGGGGGGGGGGGGGGGGGGGGTCCAACGGGCTTGTAGAGGAGTTGGCAGGCTAAAGTTCTGGAAGGGGGGGGGGAAGAAAGAAATCCTGCTGCAATAGCACAACGCTTTCTCCAATAATTTGACTAAATTGGTCCCAAAGAAACCGCTGGGGCAAACGAAAGAGAAAAGGGCCAAATGGGTATCTGTAACTATCCCTTAACTCGCTGGAAACGGATAGAACCAGAGGAATTACAGAGGCACCCCAGCCCGATTGATTTTGAAATTGCCAACGTTTAGAGAAGGTAAAATGAGTTGGGACAACAGTGAAGCAAATTGAGTTTCTTTCTTTCTTCCCCCCCCTCTCTGGAGACACGTAGAGCCCTGTCATTTTCTGATGGTAATTCGTGTCGACGGATCCGAGGAAAACGGAGCAAACGGAAAACTACCCCGAGAAAACGAGGCGATTGCTTTATCGGAGAAACGAGGCGACGTCGAGATGGCGACACTAAGAAGGAAAATGGCCGCCCTCTAATAAACAGACGATATGAACATGGAACACGAAAACAAGTTGGCCGGTTTTTAGGGCGGTTTTGAATGTGCTTCAGAATCCATTCGAAAAAAAAAGGAAACTGCATAATTTTTCCCGCACTCCATGCGGTTAATAGAAAAAAAAAAAAATGATGGAATATGTCAGTGACGCAGTCTAGCATTTTGGGGAAGGCAAAGTTTGATTCTTATTTATTTTTCCCTGTACCAAATCGCTGGATTCAGAACCCTTTGAAGATGGGAACAGAATTAGGATAGCACTCATGAAAAGTTGGTGAGGCGGAACAATTTCAAAGGGCCCACCTTTTTTTTGTGGTGTTTGTTTATTTATTTTCCTGTATAATCACCCCAGACCGGCAACACGCAGTTTAATTTCAGCGACAGGACGCTGCGCTGAAAGGAGGAGAGACAGGGAGATAGCTGGAGCAAAAAAGCCAAACTCCATGTGGCTGTTGTTGATAGGGATAGCAGTCTGTGGCTGCTTCTCAAACAGCACAATGCACAGCAACATGAATACCACTTTAATACCGCCAACATGAATACAACCATGAAAGGAATAGGACGAGTCGTTTTTCTGTACCATATTTCTGTACATTTTAGGAGGCTGAACTGGCACGGACACATTTAGTTTGACTTCACATGGGATGATAATCTGGCCGATGATGGTCTGGTCCTCATACAGCCTGACTCGAAATACAACGCAAGTATCAGTGACAAGTACACATTTTCAATGACTGCTCCACACAGACACACACGCACACACGCACACACACACACACACAAGGATGGATAAGACACAATTACGCTGTCACACATTTGCTTTGCTTATGCAATCACACACACAGATTTCTGTTGATGTATTTACTCAGAAGACTCGCATTCAGCTTTGATTAAAAACGTTTCCTTCAGAGGATACATGGGGCGAGAGAGAGAGAGAGAGAGAGAGAGAGAGAGAGAGAGAGAGAAGCTGGGACGAACAAGGGATAAAAAGATGAGATGTGGAATGATGTCATGCTCTTTGTTCTGCATCTCTGCTCTGTGTGTTTGTGTGTGTGTGTGTGTGTGTGTGTCCGGTTTGTGCGTGTGCGTGTGTGTGCGTGTGTGTGCGTGTGTGCGTGATGAAGTGGGGGAAGGGGTCTTGTCCCCTCAAGATCAGGTGTGTTTGAATATAATTGGACAGCACCCCTGGCTGTGTGTGTGTGTGTGTGTGTGTGTGTGTGTGTGTGTGTGTGTGTGTGTGTGTGTGTGTGTGTGTGTGTGTGTGTGTGTGTGTGTGTGAACATTTATGGCCATAATGACGACAGGTGTGTAGACCCCGCAGGAGATGGCAGGGTGAGAGAGAGCGAGACCGAGACCGAGAGCGAGAGCGAGAGAGCAAGAGCGAGAGCGAGAGCGAGAGAGAGAGAGAGAGAGAGAGAGAGAGACAGAGAGAGATGGGCGTGTTGACAATAAAGGAAATGGAGGCCCTCAGAAAGCTGTCAATCACACAGAACAGGTGTGGCCACATCCAACAGTCAGTGCACCAATCGAAGGATGTGTGCGTGTGATGAGGGATTAAATAGTAAAAGTGGAAGGAAGAGGAAAAACCCTTGACAGATAAGAGGAATCGTACCCACGAGCAGACAGACTGTCAGATACTGACAGATGGAGACATGCTGTGTGTCTGTGTGTGTCTCTGTGTGTGTGTATGTGTCTGTACTCAATCTGCACTGCCATTTAAGTCTTTGTGTGCCCAATTTGCAAAAATGTGTGACTGTCGATCTGTGTGCAGATGATTGGGTCTCTGTGGACATTGTGTGTGCATGCTTGCATGAGCATGCAGGAAATGTGTGTGTGTGGGGGGTGTATGTGTGTGTGTGTGTGTATGTGTATGTGTGCATGTGTGTGCGTGCATGTGTGCTGGAAATGGGAAGGCTGCAGGAGAGTGGTGGTGTGTGCGTGTGTGCACGACGCGTGCGCGTGCTGGAGATTAGAGTGGAGATGTTGACAGCAGAAGAGGTCTCTAGGGAGGAGGAGAAGGGAAGCTAGAGACAGAGAGATAAGAGAGGGACGGATATAGAAAGAGATACAGTCACGGACACACATGCAGGCAGGAGGGAGATGCAATGGACAGCACATGAGAGAGAGCCACAGAGAGAGGCAGAGGGAGAGAGAGAGAGACGAAGGGAGAATTAGAGAGACATTCAGAGAGAGACGGAGGTGGAAAGAGATGGAGGGAGAGCTAGAGAGAGGGGGGTTGGAGAGATGGAGGAAGAGGTGGTGAGATACATTCAGAGAGAGACGGAGGGGGAGAGAGAGGTAGAGAGAGGGCTAGAGAGAGGGGGTGGGAGAGATGGAAGGAGAGGTAGAGAGAGAGACATTCAGAGAGAGACGGAGGGAGAGAGATGGAGGGAGAGGTAGAGAGAGAGCTACAGAGATGGAGGGAGAGAGAGAGGGAGGGAAAGGTAGAGAGAGCAACAGAGAGGGGGGAGGGGGAGAAATTGAGGGAGAGGTAGAGAGAGAGACATTCAGGGAGACTAGGAGAGGTTACAGAGAATGACGCGTGGTGAGGCCAACGAGAACAGAAGAGAACAGGGCGGGGAGAGTGACAAAGCTGTTTGAACATTTGAAAATGGCACACTGATTCATATACATCCAAGGCTTCTGCTTTTATTTGTTCAACTGAAAGTGCACTGTGTTTCGTTTTTCGTTTTTGTGTTACCGGTCAAGTGAAGAGAATAAGAGACCAAGGTTATGGAGATGCGTACAGAGGGAGAGAGGGAAGTGAGGCACCTTG
Organism: Gadus macrocephalus; assembly: GCF_031168955.1. NCBI lineage: Eukaryota > Metazoa > Chordata > Actinopteri > Gadiformes > Gadidae > Gadus > Gadus macrocephalus. The sequence goes on from NC_082393.1 coordinate 3,733,539, forward strand.
AGCCCACACAAAAGAAAAAAGGGGGACGGAAAATGAAACCGCATCCAATCAAAACAGCGAGAGGGAGGACGCCGCACACACACGTACACGTACGCACGCATGAACACACACACAGAGCGAACACCCACAGGCAGGTAAACAGTCGGCTAGAGGTCTGCCGGGCTCCTGTCGTAGACTCCCTCCTCTTTGTTTCCTTTCTCTCTAATGCCCCCTCTCTGAGCCCATCTTTAGGAGGAAACGGGGCAGAACAAACGGAGCAGGAGCTCAGCGGAGGGGATAAGACACTCCTCGAGGACCCCCTACCGCTAGCCCGGTGTCGAGGAGATGCTCTGCTAGCAGAAGACTGCCGAGATGCTCTGCTCGTCACAGACTGCCGAGATGTTCTGCTAGCAGAAGACTGCCGAGATGTTCTGCTAGCAGAAGACTGCCGAGATGTTCTGCTAGCAGAAGACTGCCGAGATGCTCTGCTAGCAGAAGACTGCTGAGATGTTCTGCTAGCAGAAGACTGCCGAGATGCTCTGCTAGCAGAAGACTGCTGAGATGTTCTGCTAGCAGAAGACTGCCGAGATGCTCTGCTCGTCACAGACTGCCGAGATGTTCTGCTAGCAGAAGACTGCCGAGATGCTCTGCTCGTCACAGACTGCCGAGATGCTCTGCTAGCAGAAGACTGCCGAGATGCTCTGCTAGCAGAAGACTGCTGAGATGTTCTGCTAGCAGAAGACTGTTGAGGATATGTTCTACGACTAAAACCTGAGATGCTCTGCTAGAAGCAGTCTGTTGAGGATATGTTCTGCTAGTAAAAGACTGTTGATGAGATGTTCTACTAGTAACAGCCGTGTTGAAGAGATGTTCTACTGCAACAGACTGCTGATGAGAAGTTCTACAAGTAGCAGACTGTTGGAGGAGCTTATCTACAAGTAACAGACTGTTTGAAAAGCTATTCTACAAGTTACAAATGAAGAGGAAGGGGAGATGAGTGGATTTAGCCAGCCGAAATAAAGATAAACGCATCCACAGCTTTCAAAGGCATAATTGTGTCTGTGTGTGTGTGTGTGCGCGCTGATGGGTGTATGCATGCATGTGTGTTTGTGTGTGTGTGCCTGCTCTTGCTTTGATTGCCTTTGAGCAACAGCATGAGACGTCCGACTGATCAGACAGAGGGACACAGGGAAAAAACCCTTGATAATACAACTTGCCAGTTCATTTCATTCTGAACACTATTTTAACTTTTCCCTAGTTTAGTACGGCGACCCTATGGGCATACCTAAGGCGTGGGAGCCGGTGAGGAGCAGCGACAGCAGCAGGGTCGCCACAGGCAGGAGAGCCGGCAGGGAAACCGAGGAGGCACTGCCGGCGGCCATCTTGGCTCCAGTGGGGTGGCAGAGGACCGGAGCTAACCTTCGACCTGAGGCCAGGGAGCCGAGGGCCCTACCGGGCAGGGAGTGGGGTCTTCACGCAGGCTGGGGCACTCTGAGGAAGGAGAAAGAAAGGGGGGAGAAAGGTTAATATCCAGCTTATAATTTACATGAGTCCTCTCTTGAAGGCTTACCCACACAAAAGTGACTTAAAAGTTTTTGAGAACCATCAAAGCCATTTCATCAAAATTGGAGCAGCTCCACAAAAAAGCACTGGCGGCAAAATCTTCAATCGACCACGTTTCTTGACATCACAAATGATCCAGGTTTTTTTTTTTAAGACACTTTTAAAAAGTGGTTTTAAATGAGTTTCACGTTGCATTTGTATTGGGTTGAACTCATGACCCTCCTTCATTTGAGCAGAGGGGCCGCATCTTGGGTGGGAGGTGGGTGACGTTCACACCTTCCTGAGAGTCCCAGAGGAGACAAAGGAAGCAATCTGCGATGGCATAGGACTAATTGAAGTCCCTCCCCCCCCCCCCCCCCCCCTCCAACTGCCACCTTCTTGTTCCTCCTCCCCGACCGTTAATGCCACCCTCTTCCCCCCCCTGTCTTTGTGACTCTGCTTTCTAATCACCCCATCTCCTGGTTCTTTGCTTATCTCAGCGCCTCGTAATTACCCAGGCGGTAATCTAGAAACCATCCCTTTGTTTTAGTAGAACTGCCATTAATCCGCGCAAACACACACACATACACACACACACACACACCCTTTCTCTTGGAGAGACGGCTGAAGAGGGGACCCTGCGACACACACACACACACACACACGAATGTACACACACACACACGCACACACACACACACACACACACACATCCTTATTGATTTGTATTGTGCATAGCACCGCTGCTCGCACTCTGTAATTACATGGAGGAAATGAGAGGGGGGTACAGGGGGGTGGGAGACAGAGAGAGGGAGGGAGACAGACTGACAGACAGAGAGAGAGAGACAGAGAAGGAGGGGAGAGTACAATGCCTGAATCCAGCAAGAGAGAGAGCGAGAGAGACTAGAGAGCGAGAGGGAGAGGAGAGGGAATTACTCCTAAATCCAAAAGTCCCACAGGAGGGTAACATGTTATTCCGGAGGTGACAGATGTAAATTAACACACAGATTGAGTGTGAATGCGTACAAATATCCCAGCCTCCTTTGCAGCAGTAGTACCCTTCAGCGACTAAGCTGCTCGAGAACCAAGCGTAATCTCCCCCTGAAACACACCAAACAACGTGTTTTAGTTCCCCCCAAAACATCTAAACGTACATTTAGTCCTATGCTTTGTCTCCGTTTTTCTTGTGTCGTTTGTTTCCCTGTGCCTGTGGCCCCGGAGGATGGAAGGAGAGCCCAGAGCTAATCCTATTGAAACCGCGCAGCCCAGACAGCACAAGGCAACCTGCGCCAAGACGCTCTCGCCTTTTCATCGCCGCAGGGCCAATCTATTCATCTGCCTCAGAAGCAAACAAACATGAAAGAGCACTCTGACTTCACACACACGCACATACACACACACACACACACACACAGACACACACGTGTACGTGCACGCCGCCTCACACAACAAGTCAAAAGCCGCGTTTCCACGCACGGACGCGGCTTTCGGAAGGGAGGTTGCCAAGAACACACGCGTAATACACACGGGCATGCCATTTGTGTGTACAGTATGCGTAAGCTTACAGGTCGACTTGTGTAGACACGCCGAGTATATACAGGCCAAACATTGCACAAACACACACACACACACACACACACACAAGCCCTTATTTAAGTCCACAATAGCTTCCATTGTGCGGCACACCGTCGAACAGGGGTGGGCGGGCGCCCGGAGAGACTCCCAATGAGAGGACACTGGCGGCGACGTGCGCCGCGGGGGTGCGCAAACTTTGTGTCGTTTCCCAGCCTGGAGGGCAGGTGGTGTCACTGACAAGCAGGGAGAGAGAGGATGAACGGATACTGAGTAGACTCCAAACAACCCCTCTTTGTACCAGAAAGAAAGCGAATTCTGGAAGCCGCCGGTCGGTGCGTGATGACGGCCTAAAAGGCCCCGTTTGGCCCTGGCTGGACAGTTTTGGCTGGTCTGTAATCCGTATCGTTCAGGTCCCACACGGTGACAGGGAAGATAGAAGATGATTACTCTTTCAATTTGTGAGGCGTCCTCTTTAAATCCAGCGACCTGGCAAATCCTTGTTTTTGCTTTGTTGTATCATCAAGGGCCGTTTATATCTAATAAGCATTACGAGAACTGATAGGAATGATTCTTATTCCGAATGCGAGTCGTTGGCCCGTGTTTTTGTGTGTGCTTTCGGAATGCCAGGTATAACTTGGGTAGGATTAAACAGGGGGTTAGGCAATGTCAGCAAAGTCTCTAACCAATCGGTTTATTGATCCTACGAACGATGAACCAACCAATCAAAATCTTTTCGCTTCTGCTTAGAAATAATCGTATTCATACCATTGCATCCTTGAAACATGCACCACTCACGTTTGACAGATAGTATCGGTGAATCCCAACGACGGATTTGAGATAATTACAATTTGAACGGTCTGGCATTCATACTGTGAAGACTAGGAGCACAATGTCTCGGCAGCTACCACCTCACAACAATCTCCGCTAGCAACTGTGACCTACCATTAGTGTATTGTAATTATGCCAACAGGACTGCTCGGCGAATGGGTTCGAAAACACTCAACGCCATGTTGGACCTTTGCATAGTGGAGGCTTTCTTTCACTTTGGTGATAGTTGACTTAGCTGAAGCATGGCTTAAAATTGTAACGATTCGTAGCTTGACTTTTCATTCATCGCTCCTTGGTTAAGGTTGCAAGGCAGATAGGGACATTTGTATACTCCTCCAACGGTGTGTTTGTGTTATGCTTTCGGTTTGCAGTAAGATTCATTAGCATTTTTGATATTCAAGGCCTTGTTGTCAGCATCTGTGGAAGATGGACCTATCTGGCCGGGGGGATTCCTGCCCTGCGTTGATCCCAGCCGTCAGGAGAGTGTGGCTGTTATCACCGCAAGTTCAACGCATGTGGTCGGGGAGATGCAGCTCCACTTTCCCGCCCTGTCTCGCCATTAACACCCCCATATAAATAGAACAGAACTGGAAAAAAACAACACGCCCCATCCCGCAAGCCCTCGCTAAAAGCCAGCAACGCACGCCTCTCCCGAGACCAGCTCGGAAATGGGCTCCAAATTCAGATAAAAAGGGTACTTCAGTTGTTTGTTTCAGACTAGGCTAGCGAGGGGCTAATCGATCGCTAAAAACATTCCCCGCCCAAACCGTTATTCAAATTAGCTGGATGCAAAAGGAAACCATGGTGGTAAAAGTGGTATTTGGAAGCGGTATTTTACCTCCTCTGTGTTTAGGAGGAGTCAATACAAAGATCGCTATTTGGTTTAAAAAGGTGTGGTGTAACACAGCTTGAAATCGAAGGCTAATGATACAGTCCTTGCCACACCACTTATTGCAACATGCACGTATTAGCGATCAATGTCTTACAAGGAATAAACTACAGGGTGGGACAGGCCGTTTTAAACCCTGCATTGTAACATGACTTATTGCTAAATCCCTCACTCATTTTAATTTGTAGCCTGGTTGACTGACTCACTACATCAACTTTTATTTGAATTTTAAACAACGCCGGGTCGTTGTTTGTTCATACATCGCAGCCAGAGCTCTAGTTTGTGCCCTTGAATCATTCAACATATTTTGGTTTAACCAAAACTACTATTGAGCGAAGCAGTGAGTAACAAACTGATGTGTACGGTCATGTTGACCTCTTGAACACCGCTGTGTTTCTGGGTTAAGACAGCTGTCTCTCAAGGGTTGTTGTGGAGGTCCTCAAATCCAAGGATTCCCACATCATACATGAATGTTTGGACATCTACTGAGATTGTTAGTGTGTGTGTGTGTGTGTGTGTGTGTGTGTGTGTGTGTGTGTGTGTGTGTGTGTGTGTGTGTGTGTGTGTGTGTGTGTGTGTGTGTGTGTGTGTGTGTGTGTGTGTGTGTGTACGTGTACGTGTGCACGGGTGTTTTTGTGAGGAACAGCTTCAGGAGCAAGTCGTCACTCGCTGTTTATTTTCTCCGGCAACCAAATTTGGATTGGAAATCTTCCTCTTAGGTGTTCCCTCAAGACATGCTGCAGATGATTACGAAACACCAGAGAATTAGCGTGTGCGTGTGCGCATGGCATGCAAGCACATGTGTGTTTTGTTATCCATTCAGGCAATACCACCGCAAAATTAAATAAAAGGGAGTCAGGCGAGTGGGGTCTGTTTACTAAATCAAAGCGTGCCATATTCCTGCATTTCATGGTGCGTGGTTGCTTATCGCACAAGGCTCCCATCTCATTCAGTTCTGGACCAGTCCATGTTACTGAGAGGTGGGGTGGGGATATGCCAAGATTCTGACACTAGCTTGATGGTTTTTATCCATTAGTGTTTTTTTGGATCGCAATGGGCTTCTGATTAGAGGAGTTGAATTCAACAAGCAGGTTTCTGGTTTTGACTTTCAGATCAAAGATCCCCCTCCGGTCTGGTTAAGGCAATGTTTAGTGGCCTGTTGTGGGGAATATGAGCGGTAAATCCACATGAGCAAGAGCGTAAGGCAAGGAGAGTGTTGAAGTGTGCTTAACACATCATCATGGCACATGCTAGTTATTCAGCAGCACCAGGCGGGATTAATTTAAATATATATTTCCCAGGGTTTGTTTGACTGTTTGTGTCAACCTTGTGAATTAAACATTTCATGCTTCACTTCCCCTTCAGTGATTTAAAGAATGTGCCTGGTTCGGAATGGCAGAATGCTCAAATATGAAGCTATGGCGTGCTCTGTAAGAGCAGTATAAACGTAGAAATAATGAAAAACTAGGCCCATGTCTAGGCCTTCTTGGCAATAAGGAAAGGAAAGTAAGTGGCTGTCAAAGAGAAATTCTGCTGGCCACATTATAAGACTAAACCAACCCCATCTTATCCAACCTTGATGACACAGACGGCCTTAAAAGTAGACTGCTTTGCAATCATAGAATCCATAACATTTTCGATGATCATCATCAAGTTCAAACATTTCAGGCAAAAGGTTCTCAATTAACTCACCACTTTTGCTTTTGAAATAAGATTATGTTCTCAATTATTTGTGAGGGTCCACGGCCTCAATGACAAGCTCTTTACCTCAGACCAGCGGCGGTCTGCTTTGAGTTTCAAGCCATTGGAGAAACCGAGGACACATAAATGTAACTTGTGGCTGATTCGTGTGGGGTGGCTTCGTGGCTGCATTTCTGTTTTAACTGGGTCTTGCGTGCGGAGGGAGATCTTAACCCGAGGTAGACCCAGGCCGCCCAGGCTCTGACTCTGCAAGCAATCATGTTGTACCCCAACAAACCCAAATCCTTAAGGTGATTTCAGGTATAATGACCAGGCTCTGCCGCTCACTCTCTGCCTGTCTGTGTGTTTGTCTCTGAGTGAGGGTGGGTGGAGTAGTGGGGTGTGTGTGTGTGTATGTGTGTATGTGTATGTGTATGTGTGTGTGTGTGCGCGTGTGTACGGAAGTGCCCATGAGTGTGCATATACGTGAGCAGAATCTACAATTACATCTAAATCCTTCATCTCCGTTTCCCTTATTCCCTAAAGCCCCCCCCCCCCCCACACACACACACACACACACACACACTCACACACCACTCCACCATCGCCCCACCCTTTCGTTCTTGCCCTCTATCTCATGCATACTTAACTCTGCCTGCATTGTAGATGTTGGCCTGGAAATCGCACGCATTTGCATGGATCTTCAGGACTATTATGTAAATGTCTGAGTGTCTACCTTTCCACCTTCCTGTCTAACTATTTTTCTTCTTGCCAAGCTGTTCTTCCATCTCTCTTCGTTTCTCCTAAGAAGGAATGCAAACCTTAAGTACCCCTCTCTCCTAGCATGTGCGCAATATGCATAACTATTTCAATTTCTAATGAGACATAAAATGACTTCTCAGTGTCTTATGTGCAAGATTAGCCATTTTTCTACATTCATTAGAGATTTATGCCCTGTAAGAGAAGTCTACAGCATTCCCCAAAAGATAAATGAGACTGCAACCACAGCTTCCTGGCATCCCAAGTCAATGTAAATATTCCATGGGATGACGATGTATAATTGAGTGCTGGAAGGCAAAGAAACGACCAGAATACTAATGGACCAAAGTTTCTTCCTCGTTCCCATAATCCTCAAAAAGCCTTGGGTGACAATGGCGGTGTGGAAGTCACCGTTTAAGTCCTTCACCCAAAGCCACCGAGGGTGAATTCAGACACATGTCATCGAGCAACAGGTAGGGGTTAGGGTGTTACGCTGAAGGATGGCTAAAGGCCGGGACACGACATACGTTGGGGATCGAAACCCAAGAGCCATCCTATAAGCCGCATCGCTATCCTACTCTTTCCAACTGCCCTTCCTCCGCGAAGCGTCCTCTGCCTCCAACACGTGGAAGCCATTAGGGAGGAGAAAACTCACTCCTTCTTGGCTTGTTTTTTTAACGATCTCTGGAAGGGCCATTTTTTTACGTGGTTGGAGGGGCACTCTAGCCCCCCCGTGACCTCATTAAGAGATTGTCAAACCCCCGGCCCTGGCAACCCCCGCAGTGGGAGACACTTTCCCATGAGCCTTTGCCCCTCGGTCATACCACCATAGACACCCGAGCCCATGGCCGCGCCCTCAGAAGGAGGGAACCAAAGGAGTGATGGAGAGATCAACTGCGGTTCTTCAGCAGCTCGTGGGAGGGCTTGTGTAAGCCTACCCCCCCCCCCCCCAACCCCAGAGAGACAACTAACCTAAGCATGGGTTCTCAAGAACATCTAGTTTTTACAAGAATGAACCCCACTGTCCAATCATCTGCAGGGCTTTTATTCCACAGAGAAAAGGTCGAACCACCGGTTAAAAAACATGGCCAACTCAGGTCCTAACAATCAAGAAGAAACGTGCACCTTGTTGTTCTTTATTATAAGGAAGGTGGTTGGAATCGTGTTTTAAGCTTGATTGTATTAAGCAATGTGTTTTAAGATAGACAGGGAAATAGCAATTCGGCTATTTTTATCACGCTGAAACAAATGCCTCAACATTGGGCCTGGTGTGTGTGTGTGTGTGTCACTCTGTCTGTCTGACTGTCTGCGTGTCTGTCTGTGTGCGTGCCTGTCTGTCTTCAGAACAAACAGAAGGAGAAAAGCGAAAGGCCTCCGAGCCCGCTTGCTTTCGGCGTCTTAAGTCCAAAAGTGCGGGGCTTTAGTGTCTTTACCTCCGCCACTGACCCCCCCCCCCCCCCTCCCAAACCGGGCTCAGCAGGAAATGACCTTCGCCTGAACATTATGAAGCTGTGCTTTCCAGCCAATAAACACGCGGCTCCCTGTGGCTTTCCTCTTAAACCGTCCTCCGTTAAAGGTTGAGCACAGGCGCAGAGTCGCTGGTGGTGGTTATGTGGTCGTGTGTGTGTGTGTGTGTGTGGGTGTGTGCGGCTGTGGGTGTGAGGAGGTTAATGGCAGTAATGGGCAGCCATTTTGTTTCGTGTGAGAAGCGTGACCGATTCTGTGTCTGCTGTCCGACCCCCGGCTGACCACTGCACGGCAGTGCATGTTGGCATGGAAACACACACACACACACACACACACACACACACACACACACACACACACACACACACACTCCCTCTCTCAAACACACACTTTCACAGACACACACCAACCAGACAAAAACACACACACACACACATACACACACACAGACGGAGGAGACCGTCTGGCAACCATCACCAAGGTCACAGGTTAGTGATCTCCCCCTCTCCCTCCCCCACACCCCTGCAGCCAGTACCTGAGCCAGACAGGGCCAGGGATAGGGCAGGAGGAAACAGAGCTGTTCATTATCGGATAGACACTGAGAGGTGGTGTGTGTGTGTGTGTGTGTGTCTGTGTCTGTGTCTGTGTCTGTGTGTGTGTGTGTGTGTGTGTGTGTGTGTGTGTGTGTGTGTGTGTGTGTGTGTGTGTGTGTGTGTGTGTGCGTGTGTCTGTGTGTGTCTGTCTAGTATTGGGATGACGGCACCCGTTGGGCCCTGACCAAAAGATGAGGACAATGATCGCAGTGTCAAAGATGGCCTGCTGCTCTGGTGGGCAAAAGGGAGGGGGGGGGGGGAGGAGGGGGAGACAGAGGGAGACTGGAAGGGAGGCGGATAGAAATAGACATCGAGGGAGACAAAGATCGAGAGGGGAAGGGTGGGACAGAGACTGAGAGGAGGTGAGAGAGAGAGACAGAGAGCGAAGGAGGGAGGGATGGATCGATAGAGATACAGAGGGATGTGGAGGGAGAGAAGAAGAGGGAAGGGGAGAGAGAGAAGAAGAGGAAAAGGGAGAGAGAGGGGAAGAGGAGAGGGGAGAGAGACAAGAAGAGGAAAGGGGAGAGAGACAAGAAGAGGAAAGGGGAGGGAGAGAAGAAGAGGGTAGGGGAGAGACAAGAAGAGGAAAGGGGAGAGACCAGAAGAGGAAAGGGGAGAGAGACAAGAAGAGGAAAGGGGAGAGACCAGAAGAGGAAAGGGGAGAGAGACAAGAAGAGGGAAGTGGAGAGAGAGAGAGAAGAGGGAAGGGGAAAGAGAAAAGAAGAGGAAAGGGGAGAGAGAGGAGAAGAGGGAAGGGGAGAGAGAGAAGAGGAAAGGGGAAAGAGACAAGAAGAGGGAAGTGGAGAGAGAGAGGAAGAGGTAGGGGAGCGAGAGAACATGTTGAAGTGGTTGGAATGGAGACGGGAACACACAGTGTACATGCTTCCGATGGACCCGAGGAAGGGAATACTATTATTTAGAGTGAGGAGAGACGAGACCGGAAGAAAGTAGAGGAGGAGGAGGACATTAAGAACTGATCCCCACACCTCCTCGTGGGGGAAGGAGAACAGGAGAGCTGGGAGAACGCAAAGCAGGAGCTCGCTAGCAATCTGTTGCTGAGCAAACGTTGCCATTAGTGTTGGACGGCCGAATAGCAAGTGATCTGCTTCAGCGCACAACGCTGTTCCAACCCAACCCAAAACCAAAATCAGCCCATGCCGTCCTCAAACATAATCCAATAAAAAATATATGTTGAAATGATTTATACACAAAGAAATGAGAAACGAGTCTTTAACATCCTTAAACACGGCACGATTGTTAAAAGGTCATTTGCATAAACTGTTCTCTTTTATTATCGGAGCCCATTTGTACTATCCTCAAGTACAAGAAGAAAAAGACATCATTATGTGGAATTAATTTTTCAGTCTGTTCAAGAGGCCGAGTGGTGATTGGTGATGAATACAAGTCTAGACAAGTTACCTTTTCTCAAGGGCCATTAACCCAACCACCCCCAGCCACCCACCCCCCCTCTCTCCTCCTCCATCTCCCAGTTATCATGAAAGGGAAGAAAGAGCTTTCATTTGGTTAATGTGAGCCCAACTCATCGGAAGAGCAAGAATCCCTTTATCTATTCTCCTGAAACAAAGGGTAAAGAGGTCCTCGCTGTAAAGGCGGGTTGCCTTCAGACGCCAAGATGGAGAGATAGTGTGCTTTCTTTGGGCCTGTGGACATCAGCAGGGCAGACCAGATATACAGTCATGCTCTTTGATGACGCACGGGCTCAAATCCACGTCCTATCCTGATTTGATATTGTTCGCCGAGCCATTCAAGCAGTCTCCAAGATGTCAAGGATAGGATAACCACTGACGATAACGTTTTATATTTAATTTCACACTTCACAGTCATTTTATTGCTGTCTTTTTACGGTGTTTAATTAGAATCTTCATCATTCTATTAAAAAGGAAAATCCGATAAATAGTGCGGTACGACTCTAACCGTATAGACTCCAGTGAGTCGACAAAGGCTGGTTTCAAGAGGGAGGGCAAAATACAAGCTTACCCACCCGGACCCCCTACACCCTCTTCCCCCCCCCCCCCCCCCCCCCCACCCACCCACCCACACACCCACACACACCCACACAAGCTATCAATCAAGCGGACCTCGCAAGGAACGGAGACAGATGGACACGTTGACCCCACTAACTGTGGCTGTCTGTCCGTGTGTCCGTGTGTCCCCCCCCCCCCCCCCCCCACGCTAAACAAAAAAGAGGAAGACAACTGGTCCACTTTCACTAGCTCTGACACCTTCACTCACCATCGCAACTACCACCAATGAACACACACACACACACACACACACAGGAGATATATACACACATGGCAGTGGTGCGTTATTACATAGAAAAACATACAGCTTACATGGAGAAATAACATGAAAACAGACTAAAGGGCATGATAGAGCAGTCGCAGGGGGCACACACACACACACACACACACACACACACACACACACACACACACACACACACACAGTCTGTGGATAACATGGAAAGGGTCACAGCAGGGAAAGTTCCGTGCTCTCTGGTTTGAGAGGTCAAAGGGCATGTGTGTTGACCCCAGATGGCTTGGGCTCTGATAGGCCAAAAGGGAAAGGGGTTGGGGACACAATATCCAGTGAATGTATTCCATCTTTATGGGCGACTGAAACAATGGACTAGTGTTGAAGACCGCCCTCCCACAGCTTTTCTCTCTTCCCCTTCTCTCACTCTGTCCACTTCTTATCTCTCCTTCCATCCCCCTCTCTCTCTCTCTGCCTTTCTTTCTGTTTCTGCACCCACCATTCCTCCATGATTGGCTGGTCCAATATGTGTGTGTGCACGTGTGTGTGTGCGTGTGCGTGTGCGTGTGCGTGTGTGTGTGCGCGCGCGCGCGGATGCGTGAGACAGAGGTCTTCTTTCAGCACAGGGCATGGACGTGGGTAGAAGCGGTCAGCAGACGGCCATGCCCACTCTCCCTCTCAGCACACGTGCGCATGCACCGAGACGGGGCCGCATGAATGTGCACATGCAAATGTGGGCACGTCCACCGTATGCATTATTCACACATGCATAACTACATACATGCATTAACTACACACACGTACACACATACACGTCACAGTCCGATCAAATAGACCCGAACCAGCTGTTGGCTGAGTGAGTACAGGGAAGAGCGAGAGAGGGAGATAGAAGGGGGGTAGGGTCAGAGTTCAGG
>NC_082393.1:3746141-3835359 GCF_031168955.1 Gadus macrocephalus
ACTCATCGTTATGTAATTCTGACTTCAAACCCGATGTACACACATCTTAGTAGCTGCAGAAAAAAACGTTGATTTACGTATCCATCTGAATCATGGCAAAAGCAGATGCAAATATAAACGCAGCAGTGGTAGAATAGAGCGATACCAGGACTATCAAACTTAAGGTCAGCACTGTGGCTCAGACACACCGCATGCTCACTATTGAATCACTGCTGATTCACCGGTGACACAAGCGTCACAGGAGTTTTTAGAAGGATCGGTCTTCTGAAATCAATGCACGAGTTTCTCATTCTAATAAGAAACTACTTTTTCAAATCATTTTAATAATAATCAACCATAGCAGCCTGTTCTAAACAAACCTTCAGAAGGTTGATGAAACGGCGGTATGTGTTTAGATGTAGATGTATCCGGGCCGTACAAGGCAGACTATTAGATTGCATTCAACATAAGGTTACATTACATTATGATCACATTGCATCAGAAACGCACAGCCCCTTGAGAAATAAGGATGTGCTGGAAGCAAGGTTTACAAAAACTGTAACTGGTTGCAAAATATGTGGTTGAAAAGCTGAATTAAGTTTGCAACACAACAAAAAGAAACAAGAACAAAACTCTCTTAACATTGGTCATAATGTTTCTCATTGAGTCAACCCTCGATGGTAATGTGGGTTGAGTCGATGGTAATGTGGTATCGTGGCCAGAGAGTTTCAAATTCAAGCGCATAGAATTGGTTTTCAATTTGGGCCTCATCCCTAATGCACAGTTTTTCCCCTCCGTAGTAAAAGCGAGCAGTGAGCCGGAAGCGATGCAAATTGACGGGGAGCGCGGGTCTATAAGGACGCTGGTGTGAGACCCCAATGGAGTGGGGATAGGCCACACCCAACTTTGACAACGCGGACAGAGTGCGGTGCTGGGGGGGGGGGGGGGGGAGACAGTCTGGTTGTCTAGACACTGCGGTCGTCGATAAAGTGCTGATGAGCCACGCCACCCGCTGAAAGACATTACTTTTCTCTCAATATTGATTTTGTATGAGCATCAATACTTAGAAAAGGGGGAGAGGAAGGAAAGTCTGGAGAGTAGGGGGTTTCACTCGCAGACGGTTCTGAGTTCAAGACCCAATGACCATAGACTACCTGTTGTGTCCTTGATAACGGTGAATGGTAAACTGATCAACTATAGCGCTTTTCTAACCAGTGGCGCTCAAAGCGCTTCATAATATTGCCTCACATTCACCCATTCATGCACACATTCACACACTGACACACTGACGGCGGTGTCAGCTATGCAAGGCGACAGCCAGCTCGTTGGGAGCAGTCAAGGTAAGGTGCCTTGCTCAGGGACACCTCGACACTATAGCTAGGGGGAGCCCGGGGATTGAACATAGCAACCCTCCGGTTACCTGTCGACCCGCTCTACCTCCTGAGATGTATTAAACAGATCTCCATTAGTATAAGTACGAATGGAGAACAACTGCATTCACTCTGCCTCGGTACTGCCCAAGGCGTTGACTAGTGTACACCCCTGCAGACAGAAGTTTTTGTTGAGAGTTGCCTGACATTTGGCTGTGAAAAACTGCCTCCCAAGCTTGCAAGAATCAGTGATCGGCAATATAAAGAGCTCTCCAGAAAAAGGAAACATCCGTTGGTCCGATGGCAGGGCAAAACAGCCTTTCGGTGAGTCAAATGAACAGGAGAGGGTACTTATAAATATCGCTCTGAGCTGCGGTCAGTTACCCTCCAACGTAACCCAGAACTACAGCGCTGAAATGTTCAGACCCGAAATGAATACATTTGCCCGTTTTTATACGCGACAACGCAACGCAAACGCAGCTTTAAACGAACCAAAAGGGACGGAGAAAGGCCCTGCTGCGCGGCCGCGCTTAGAGCGAGGGATGGATCGAGAAAGACAAGCGCAGAAAAACCAGACAGGAAGGATAGCAGAACAGGAACGATGAACAGAGCGAGACAGTTTGTCATGCTAAAGCTATCACTCTCTCAATCTGTCTATCCATCTGCCCTGCTCGATTTGCTCATCTCCCTCCCTCCCTCCCTCCCTCCCTCCCCTCCCCCCCCCTCCCACCCCGTCTCCACTCCTCTAATCTGTCAATCAGTGAGTCATTCTGTCAGCGGTCAGTCAGGAACTACCGTCACTATTTATTTCCGCCGACCTGTGGATAAGGGCCATGCAGCCTCTCCACACACATACCAGGATGTGCACGCGCATACACCCGTACAGTCACTTGCGCACATGCACACACACCCATGCATACCAGCACGTACACACACGTGTGCACGCTGTGCACTCCTATTTGTAATCACACAATGTATTGTTTTATATCCTTTTATTCCCCTCTATTCCATTTCTGTCCCTCTCCTCTCCTTCCCCCTCTTCTCATTTCCTCTTTTCTCCTTTCCTCTTTCTTCATTTTATTCCCATTTCTTTGCTTCCGCTCACCTCTCTCCCCCCCCTCCCGGCACCTCTCCCCTCTCTCCTCCCCCCTCGTCTCTTCTCCTCACCCCTTATCTCTTCTCCTTCCCTCCTCCTCTCTTCTCCTCCCCTCCCTCCCTCTCGCCTCCTCGGCCCTAGACCACTCTTTCCTCCCTTCCTCTCCACTCCAGAAGATTCCAATGACTCGTCCCCTCTCCCTCACCCCCCTCTCCCTCCCTTTAATCCCTCACCCTCCGACCTGCTGTGGCCCATGTTCCATGGCCAGAGGAAGATTACACCATCCATCTCCCCCTCATACCCACCTGCAGCAGGACCGGAGAGAGGGAGGAGAGAGAGAGAGAGAGAGAGACGAGAGAGAGAGAGAGAGAGAGAGAGAGAGGAGGGAGGAGAGAGAGAGAAGAGAGAGAGAGAGGGGGAGAGAGGGAGAGAGAGAGAGAGAGAGAGAGAGAGAGAGAGAGAGAGAGAGAGAGAGAGACTGAAAGACAGAGAGCGAGAGAGGCAGAGGCAGAGAGAGAGAGAGACTGAAAGAGAGAGAGAGAGAGAATGAAAGACAGAGCGAGAGAGCGCGAGAGAGAGAGAGAGAGAGACAGAGTCACACACACACACACACACACACACACACACACACACACACACACACACACACACACACACACACACACACACACACACACACACACACACACACACACACACACACACGTCACCCTAGGGACCGGTGGGTGTGTTCTGTCCAGCGCGGAGGACAGTGCAATCAACTCACAGGGCCTCTGCTGTGGCCGGGTAGCGGCCATGGGGGCCAGAGGCGGGGGGGGCCCCGAGGCTGGGGGGGGGGGGGGGGGGGGGGGCGACTGGTCGGTAAATGAGCCTCCAGGTCTGGGAGTAACCAGCATCTTGACCTCAACAGAAAGGCAATGTGGGACAGAGTGCCGGCCAAACAGACGTCTGAGTCAGGCCAGGGCTGATGAGGAGTCCATCCATCAGCCCTGAGGGCGGCAGGGGAGGAGGAGGAGGGTGGACTGGGTGGGAAAGGATGAGGAGGAGGAGTTGGAAGAGAAGGGAAGAGTGGGTGGGAAAGTACGAGGAGGAAGAAAAAGACAGAAGATGTAGGAAGACGAGGAGATAAGGAGGAGTAGGAGGAGGAAGACGAGGAGGAGGAAGAGGAGGGAGGTGGAGGAGGGGGAGGATGAGGAGGAGTTGGAAGAGGAAGATTAGGAGTTGGATGATGAGTAGAGGAGGAGGTGAAGGAGGAAGAGGAGGAAGTGGAGGAGAAGGAGGATGAGGAGTTGGAAGAGGAAGATAAGGAGTTGGATGATGAGGAGGAGGAGAGGAGGTGAAGGAGGAAGAGGAGGAGGCGGATGAGAAGGGGTAGAGTGGGTGGAAAGGGGACGAGGAGGAAGAATAGAAGGACGATATCGGAAGACGAGGAGGAAGAAGAGAAGGAGTAGGAGCCGGAAGAAAGAGGGGAGAGGGTGGAGGGACTGGTGGCGACGGAAGACGAGGAAGTTCATGAGGAAGAGTAGGGAGGGGGGGGGGGGGGGAAGGGGGCGATAAGGAGGGGGGAGAGGATGAAGCGGATGAAGAGAGCGAGGAGATCGAGGAACAGGAGACAGCGGTTACCAAGGCGAGGCCGGCACCCATGCAGTTCAACCAGCAACCCCGCAGCTGTTCTCCGTTAGAAGGACGGCCTCAGAGATCCACAGCGCTGGGGTAAACACTGGAGCTGTATTTGTGTGTTCATCCACCGAGTGTGTGATAGATAGACCCTACCATTCCCCTTGGGGGGGGGGGGGGGGGGGGGGGGGTTTGTCCTCTGCTCTGAACCCAATCTCTCTAGGACACAGTGGGCCGGCCGCAGCCAATCACCCCGGGGGATTAGACCCTGGGTCTATATATGATGCCTTGGTCAAGGGCACGGGCAGCTGGAGTATTGATCGCCCTGATGTGGGAGGAAACCAGAGCCGGCATGAGGAAAACCCACCTCGACACGGGAAGAACATGTTAAGCCCACGCAGAGAGCCTCCCACTGAAGGGGATGGAACCCATGACCTTCTGGCAGAGGCAGCGTAACAAGTGAGAAACACACGTGTGTTTCTTACGCGTGTTTGCTTCTGTTGGTTGGGAGTAAAAAGAGGGTTGGTCGTAGTTAGTTGTTTTTTGGATTTTACGAGGGTCTAGGTTCCCTGGGGAAATACCCAAGGTTTATGGTCGGATTAGACGGTGAGGCAATGGTGTTACATCTTATGGTCATCTTCAGAGCTGGAAGGTGTGTGGTTGTGTGTGTGTGTGTGTGTGTGTGTGTGTGTGTGTGTGTGTGTGTGTGTGTGTGTGTGTGTGTGTGTGTGTGTGTGTGTGTGTGTGTGTGTGTGTGTGTGTGCGTGCTATGATTAGACATGTTGCCGCACCAAGGCAATGCAACAATCCCCACCAACCCCACCCTGCAAGGTAGTTTCCAATAGCAACCGATGACGCGTAAGGGCTGGGCACAGGGATTGCTATCGTTACCATTACAGTCTATCATCGCTTTGTTTTATGCATTATTCATCGACGAGTGAACACCACGGTCTAAACAATTTGTCCTTTAATTCGTTAAAAGCCTGTTGTGCTATTCAGTGCCTTTTCACACTCAGCAACGCAACACAGCCATTCAGATCATCAGATCATCATAACAGCCACACTAAACAGGGAAAACAACACAGCAAATATCAGCATTATATGTCAACCCTTCAGCGTTAAACCGGCTCTAATATCTCTAATATCGGTTCTCGTGTCGGCTGTCATTTCGTAACGTACACCGTTCAATATTTTGTGTGGCTGGATATAAAAATGGGACCCCCCTTCCATAATGCAACACGAGGACACGTCAATATACCCCGCGACCACATTTATTTCTGAAAGGGAATCCCAGAGCCACATTTCATCGATTGGTCGAGCAATCGAGCAATCGATGAAATGTTGGGCCATTGATTGTTAAATTGATCAATCAACCAATCAGGAAAACAACAGTTATCCTGACCGGTTGCAGAGCCTTTGGTGCAGGTCTTTCCCCAACAAACAAACAACATTTAATGCAATGAGCTTGGAAAGACAGCTTTTAGCTTTGGTGCCCCTGACTCCTGGAACAATTTACAGCAACAAATTAAAATCAATTCCATCATATCCTTCAACCAATTAGGAAATATTATCTTAAATCTGCCAAACTCTACATGTAACTGTTTTAATTAAGCTATATAACTTATTTCCAGTCTAAATATGTCTCTTTGTAAATGTTTTCTTTTGTTTTTCTCTGTATCAGTTATTGTATATTTGGTGTATTTGCATTGTATAATGTCTGTATTGTTGTTTTTGCTTTGCATTTGTTTGACTCTTAATAAAGGTAAAAATAAATAAATAAAATGCGATGGTACCCTAATACACCTCGGCGACTGCAGAGATCCAACTCCGACATGTCCTGAAACCACAACAATTACAGGTCGACCTTCTCTCACATGGCCGGCCTACCCTTCTCGCCTCCCTCCTAATCAGGAGAAAAACAAGTACTCACTACTTTATCAAGCCTCCGACATTTCAAGTGTGTGCGGCAAGAGAAGGGGGGGGGGGCAGAGTCTTCAACCAGCCATTTTGTAAACCCAATGGAGCCCGGCCCCCTCCCCCTCCCCCTCCCCCCTCTCCTCCGAAATACCCAGCACCATTCTTTTAAATGAAACCCCTTTCCGGGCGTCCTTGTTACGGAGCTATCTCGACGCCACAGCCCTGAGCCCACGCAGGGTGTACATTGACACTGTATCCGGCTGTTCCCCCCCCCGCCCCCCGCCCCCCGGTGAAGACGACCGCACAGCAGAGTGGCCTCAGACTCTGCCGTTCCGTTCCACTGCCTCTCAAACAATAACGCTGCACTTAACTCATCAGCCCTTGTTCCCTTGTGTTTACCCTGTTTGACTTTATCAAGATGTATACACACACACACACACGCACACACACACACGCGCACAGATAAGCATGCACACAAACACACACACATACACACACACAGACACTGACATGTGAGAGTGTAAGGGAGATAGATTAAGAACACTGTGTATTTGTAGAGAGACAAGGCCAACTAGCACAGTATCATGCACATAATACTCACACACACATCACATAATGTGGATGAGTGTTTGACTGCCTCAGAGAGAGAGGGGACTCAGGGTGAATGATGAGGAGATCACAAAGTTGTAGGCTGTCAAAAAAGGGATCGAAGAGCAAGACGGAGCAGGAACAGAGCGGGAGAATGTGGGTGGTGGAGGTGGGACGAAAGAGAGATTGATAAAGCAGGACAAGTAAGACACGTTTATCACAAGAGAGCCCTGCAGCTCGAAGAGTACAGGTTATGGATTCCCATACATCCCCAACCCTATTCAGAGATTGGGACTCAGAGACAAGTACTAGTTAAACTAGGTGCATGTACATTTGGTAATCAGGGTTAATGCAAATGGAGACGGTTAGGTTACTGACTGTGAGTCTTCTGGATGTCAATACTTTAGTGAGTATATTGAGTTGAAAATAGATGTACACTATTAGCGGTTGCTAACAATAATGAACCATTCATTCAAATTAGTTATTGCAGTAATAAGCAAGAACTGACAATTAACAAACAATTTATTAAAAGTAAACTAGCGGTCTAGTAATCATGTATATTTATGATTGATTAATATACCTGAAATACATTCTTAAAGCTGTAGAACATTACGTAAAAGTGTACATAGATATATATATTTACTTCAATATGTGAATTGTAACTATGGTAACACGGGAAGTCATTACTGAGACTGCATTTCATAAATAGCACTTGGTCCAATAAAATAACTTATTGTGTGTGTGTGTGTGTGTGTGTGTGTGTGTGTGTGTGTGTGTGTGTGTGTGTGTGTGTGTGTGTGTGTGTGTGTGTGTGTGTGTGTGTGTGTGTGTGTGCGCGGCATCAGGTTATACAGTGTTGTGTGTGTGAGTGTGTGTGTGTTTATGCGTGTGTGTATTTAGTCGTAGCTTCCGAATCCCGAAAGCTCTATGGAAAACCTTCATAACTTTTCTTCCCTGAAAATGAAAAGACTCCACCAAAGAGACTGGGAATTTGGGCTACAAACAAGGGGTACACACGGATAGACACGCCAATTTGAATAACTCCTAAGTACCACAATTACAGTTGCAATTATGGTGATATACTGTATGCATACAATAATAGCCACACGCATGGAATTGAATTTCTCCTCAATGAAATGACTCTGATTTTTGGTATAATAAGCATTATCTGTCTCATGCTGTGTTTAGTAACTAAACACAATCACTGTTAAAATACAATACAGTATCCAAGACTACGCATGCGCGCACACGCACACGCACACACACACACACACACACAAAAAACCATAAAATGCACCCCTACTCTAACGGCTAGCTGACAGACTAAGTGATGTAAGACCGTCTATGATGAAAGCACCATTTTGAATCTCCAACACTTGATAGATATGCAAGAGCTGCTTTTTGCCTCTCCGTTCTGGCCAAATCAGAAATACAGTCGTCCTTGCAGCCGACTAAATTAACAATTTAGATCCGACTTTTGACTCACCGAGAAGAAGCTCAGTCACGAGTGAACTTTTCCAGAGTAAAATGTGAAATGACTGAAATCCATAATGGAACACAAATGCATAATGAATACACATTGCTATCCATGAGTAGATGGCCAAGGCTAAACAATGAGGCTCACTAACTGCCAACCATGTCTGTGATATTATTTCCAAGGTAAACCAGATAAAAAAATATCATACTGTTTATCCTAGGTTCTGAGTGGAACACCCCCCCCCCCCCCCCCCCCCCATAACAACAAGGACATGCCGGCCACTCATCTTCCATGGACATGCTTATTCAAGAATGAATGGAATAAACCGCTTCAACTGCCATTTATTGTTCACAATTACAACCCGGAACTAGAACTCATTCAAGTAGATCACTACTGGAACTCTGTCAAATTATTGTCAATCTTAATTAATGTGTAATTATATACAGTACCATTACATGAAACACAGGGGGGCTAATATGACAAATGTGATCACATTGGAGTATGAAACGGTAATTGCTTCGATGGTGCACTTGTAGGGCAGTAGAATCACATCCCAGCCATAATTACTGATAACAACCACACCAGAGTATCGGTTCGGCTTTTCATGACAGGAAAACAGGAAACGTTATTGGAGAAATCACTGTCTCTTTCCCAAACCGCTCATCAGGGCTCCAGGATGTGGAATAGGGCTGGAACCCCTGCTGTTACCGACATAGGATGGAGAGTTTGATGCCAAAAGCGTGATTCACACAGCTTACCAAGTACGCATTCTAACACGACGCGCAACTGCTGATCTGTAACTCAAAGACGTGCACATTCGATGTGTGGTGCATGGGGACACCAGCGACTGCTAATATCAATGATTGTGAGACAAATTCCATTGGATGAACCGACAGAAATTGAAGAGACACTTTTATCTGAAGCCAATTTGCAACCACCACATGTGTGCTGATATCAAGTCAACTCCGCTATACGTCGTCAGAATCCTCCTCAACAAAACACGTCAACGCACATGAAAGACACTAGCTGCGCAGTGTTTGAGTCAATGTTTTCTTCCTCCCCTGTCGCTTCCGCTCAGCCTTCATGTGTATCCCTTACCGAAAGCAGCAGCCGCGCCGTACCTTTTCCTTTGGTTGGATTTGGATGGTTAACATCGCGTTAGCACACAGTACGTAGAAGTCAAAACGCATCTATGACTACCTAACCTGACGTTAAGCGAGCCAGGCATCGATACAACTGCCCGCTTGACTGCAACACACACACAGACACACACACAGACACACACACACATATACACACACACACAGACACACACACATGCACAAACACACACACACACACACACACATACAAGCACACACACACACACACAAATGCTCGGCTGAACAGAATTTTGGGTCGTGGGTTGGTCAGCAGCCAGGCTAACTTAATACGCACGTGCGACCTTGCTAGCGTCCGTTGGCAGGGACCCCTCCGCGGTGGTCTTTTCCCTCTCGTCGTGAGTGGACGGCTGTGGGTCGGCCAAAACAGCCCCAACATTGGACACGGTTTGCAAAACGTGTGTCGGCCTATGTATCATGGCGAGTATGATGGTATGTATTGCAGTACGTATGGGGTTAGAAAATGATTCCTGCCCGTAGTGTCTCTCTCTCTCTCTCTCCCATAACTTCATGACTAAGGGTGAATCCCGTTTCTTCGCTCCAAACAAAATCTCAGCCCTACCCCTCGATGTGGCGCGTTCACGTGCCGTGGAGCCGTGTCCTGAAAGCCATTTTAAGGTAGGGTAAGGGGTAAGGGGGAGGGCTAACGACCCCTCGAAATTGAGATTTTCGATGGGCACACTCAAAGAAACTGAGAACGCTCCAGTTGTGACTTGCTCCCACAATACCTTGCGAGAAAATGGAAAATCAAGAAAATCCTAGGAAAGATGTAAGTGTTTCCTATGTTAATAATCATTAAATAAATGATGATGACCATCACATTATCATTATGCCGTTTGAATGTTAGATAGGCATTTTCTTTATAACAAGCACAACCACCAAAACTCCCGGAGCAGAGCTCCCGGACTCACGCAGGGGGCTCTGCGGGCAGCCCAGCCGCGGGCTGCACAGCCCGGCCGCGGACCGGGGTCGGGCAGCCCGCGGTCGTACTGCCCGCGGTCGTACTGCCCGCGGTCGGGGAGCTGCCGGGCCCATGTCCCATTTTGGGACAATGATGGGACAATGGTATCCAAAACGGGACAATGATATCCATATGTTCCATGTTCAAGGGGCTCCAGGTTGAAGATAAGCTTTATTAATCCCCTGCAAAGTAATGCAATAATTCGTTTTAAAAATGCTTATTAGCCTGGAGAATGGTGGATCAATGTGATGTCGTTTCCTTTTATAAACCAGTGTATTTTTTCATTTATTTGGTAGAAATATCTATCTATCAGTTATTATATATTGTACATAACATGTGGCCATAAAGCGCTGTTCTCCCTATATATAATTCCTTCTTATTTATTTGTTATGTTTTCTTTCAGGAGATCATTGAGGCCCCTGCCACCACAGAGCCCACCCCTCCACCACCTCAAGCTACTCTTCTGCATTGGTAGCCCTAAACCCCCAAACCCCCAGGGAGATGGAAAGATTAAACATCCACTGATGGTTTAAAAACAACCAAGCTATTGATAAAATGTGATGGTTGATGCCTTTTTGTAATGTGCAATATTAGTTCCATTATATCACTGGTTCTTGTTTGTATGATATTTATGTTTTACATGGATGGCATACTAAGTCAAGTTCTATGTTTGGTTTTATATATTATGTTGATCTTGTATACTGTTTGGTCCAAAATAAAGTTTCTGCAGTTTCTAACTGATTGTGTATCGAATCATACCGTGCTTTTCCATGTGGGTAAGGTTGAATTCCTAAGACATTCAAACTATACATTAAGATTCCAAAGACAGATATTGTCTCAAAAGAAAAAAAATGAATAAAGATCATAACGCCGTCAACGACTACTAATGACGTACTGTAACTGGGTCTTGAAGGGTTTTCGTCCCATTTCATAGGGCTAGGGTTGAGGGGTAGGGTCAAGGGGTAGGGGTAAGGGGTAGGGGTAAGGTGGAGATTTTTGTAGAGCAAGGAATCCGGGGTGGGCCTAACTTCATGAATAAAGCATACAAAAGCAAAAAAATAATCGCATAGAAACGGCCGGTTTCGATAAAGGCATTTCTAAACCTAAATTAACATTGACTGAGGAACACCTAAAATATTTATAGATTCACACCGCAGACAAAAACAAGCGACTGACAACAACAGCTAGGATAACCCTCTCCTCAAAGGTATGAAGGAGCTTCAATCGTTCCTCCAGCTTTGGTGGTTCCTCTAGGTACCAAAGAAAGGGACCTTGTTGTGCATTCTTCCCTCTCTTGGTATGCAACCTTCCAGTGTGCCCGTTTGAATCTTTAAGGGCTGTCTGAAGCGGCCGGGAGTTACCGCTACGTCGTCAGCGTTATTCGCTCGAGAGGAACTCAAAGAACCAACCGCACGTTTTTGCATATTACGCCCGCCGTCGCCTGCTCTTGTCTCACGATGGATCTGAACTTTTCTCTTCCTCACCACATCCCCCGATGTTATTCAAAATAATAATGAAAACTATATTGACAGTGGAGAATTTCAAACAACGACGGTTGGAAAAAGGCCCTTTTTGAGACACGGCCTGCCCCGTCGACTTACTAAATAGACTGTTCCAATACTTGGCAAGGGTGTCGGGACAAAAAAGAGCAGAGTGAATCGATAAATATAAATAACAGGGCTATAGTGTATACACACATATATATATATATATATATATATATATACACAGACAGACAGACACAGAGAGAGAGAGAGAGAGAGAGAGAGAGAGAGAGAGAGAGAGATTATAGTTGAGTTTGCCTTTTTGGTCAACCTTTCTGGTTCGTGATATGCTGAATCACGTTCGACCGTACGTAGCGTCATCAACGCCCTCTCCTAAAGACAGCTGTCTCTCCCGGGGGACACCCCGAAGCAGACGCCAACGCAAAGAGGATGTCTGTTTTTAGCAGGAAGTGGACACCTCTTAATCAAGATGGAAGAGCGCCGTGCCGGGAACTTAGCAATCTGCTGACGTGGCTTTTGTTTTGCCGTAGCGCACGGTCGCTCCCCCTAAAACCTGCAAAACACTTTGAGTTCCATGATTTATGTTTGGGAGTCTGTGACGCTGCCAGCCTGCTTGCAGGGACAGGAAGAGAGGAGGGGAATAACTTTTTATTGTCAACTGTTTCGAGCTCAGCAGGGAAGAAGGAGGTCTCAGATAGGCACAATGCGACCTGCGTCACACCTGTGCGGTGTAAAAATAGCCCTCTCCCTTTAACCCCTTTTTCTCCTGGTTGTGATATAATAATAATAATATTTTTTTTCTTTCCAGTTCACAGCTGTATTCGAGTCTGACAAAAGGAAACTCTTCACCCGTGCGGTCCAGCTTGAACCTCCACTCTAAGGAGACACAGCTTTAGAAAATGTTTTGATCTTGCTGGCAAAGCTCCAAGGGCAAGCATAGACGATTCCTCTCCATAATTCTCCATGGACTGGCAGCGCTTTTATTGTAAGCGCTAATTCGCCATCCCGGATGTTGACGTCATAAGGAGTTAGCTCCATCGGCTATGCTAATAATAATAGGGTAATACACGCAGTAAGAGTAATTGCATCTTATTTTTCAACAGCTGTGGTCTGGCATATCCGAATATGATACCTTATATAACACAATACAACAGACAATGCATTTTTAAATGACCTATTTTAAAAATTAAGTGCATGTATTTTCTTTTATACAATTAATCATCGTTAGTTTAGCAGACACTTTCAATCAACGCAACACAGACTTCATTTCACATAATTGTCACTCGGCGCGGACATTAGGATTCAAACACACAACCTTTCGGCTTGGAACCAACCCCCGCTCGATTTATATCCTTCCCCGTAATCCTGGTAAAATACATCTCCATTTTTAAGCGGTGCGAACCCCTTTGGTCGTGCATTTATCCATGCTTGGCCCACACCTGTTTGGCGGGGCATGAGACAGAGATATCCACCGTGCGTTTAAGTGCAGCAGACATCTCCGACTGCACTGCGATTGTGCACAATGAGAAATCAATATCCTTGTTCCTTATTAATTACCCGCCCTGGGCGCCCAGGCAACTCAGCCGAGGGAAACGGCAAGTGAAGTTGTCACTCTGTGTGTGTGTGTGTGTGTGTGTGTGTGTGTGTGTGTGTTCGTGTGTGTGTGTGTGTGTGTGTGTGTGTGTGTGTGTGTGTGTGTGTGTGTGTGTGTGTGTGTGTGTGTGTGTGTGTGTGTGTGTGTGTGTGTGTGTGTGGGGTCAGTGTGCTGAGAATGTGTGTGGGTGGTGTGTGTGAGGCAGCGAGAGAGAGAGAAATAGGGGGAGGGAGAAAGAGAGAGAGAGAGGAGTGTGTCTGTGTGTGTGTACGTGAATGTATGTGTGTGTGTGTATGTGAATATGTGTGTGTGTTTTTCTTTTACTCCAACATGTACAGTGCTAGCATTGCTGTGTTTTCCTAATGTGTATGCATTGACAGTGTTCTGTTTGTGTTTGTGAGTGTGTATGTGTGAATGTTGGTGCGCGTGTGTGCGTGTGTGTGTGTGTGTGTGTGAACATGTGTGTGCGTGTGTGAACGTGGGTGCTTGTGTGCACACTCATTCGCTCCACTGAGCAGCAATCTCTACCCTAAACACCAAACTCATTATGACCTCGATCAATGGACAGACCCAACGGATGGCTGATTTGTTGACTGTTTAAAAGATTCTTCTCCTCTTTTCGCTCCTCTTCTCTTCCCTCTCTTTCTTCCCCCCTAGACTAATCAGGGCTCAGCTGTTTAAAGCACAACATGTTTGCTATAGCAAGCCTTCAGCCTTCCTGTATATTTGGCTGGAATACAATATTGACAAAAATGGAATAATAGACTATAGATTATTATAATATATATACAATAATACATGTTTTAGGTTTTTTTGTTTGTTGAAGGAAGTGTTTTTTTCCCCCAAAATCCTTTTTTAATAAAATGTAAGGTATAAGATAATACAGTTGATTATAGCAAACTAAAATGCAAATGTTGGACTTCATCAGGTGCCGATGATTTTCAAGACAAAGTACAAAGTCAAGTTATCGGTTGAAATATTCTTATATATTGATATTTCATCAATTCAAAGTTTTCATAGCATAACAAATATAGATTATTTTGACGTGTGACGTCCAAGTTTAACATAGACCCTCTCTCCAAAATGCCCAACCAAGCAAATAACGTGAGCAATAAAATCCTTCCCTAGCCAGGAAGCCTTACTCAGAGCGAAGCCCAGGAAGTACAGAGTCAAAGCTCATGAAAATATATATCACAAAAATGCAGCATGTAAAGATCATGAATATGCACTGCATGTTCTGCAGTGCATAATGTGACATTTTATGAGTTTTCTTCCCGATAGCATAACCCGATCTGAAGTATACTTTCAGTTTTTATTTCACTCAGCTTTTCGCCCTGATTTGATTTTCTTTATTTCAAGCAATGCAGCTTTATTGTATTATTGGCCTGCAAAAGCATTTTTTGTAGATTTTGAGTGGATTATTGACAGAGAGTGCAGTGTTAGTGTTGTAGTATACAGAGTGAAAAAGGAAGGGGGGGGGGGGAATTTAAAGTGACAGGCTGCAATTTTCACACTTAAATATTGTTTAGCTTCTGCTTTAACGGAAAAACGGCAGCATCTGTTGATTCCCCCCCCTATGCAGAATCATCCATCACAAAGATTTGTGCAAAAAAAACAAAGCTAGAAAGTGGCTTGTTAAGTCGACGTATCCCAGCCGAAAATAGAAACAAGCGCTATCCTACGAGGCGCCGCGGATCACCAGTGCAGGTGCGAGCCCGAAACACACGGCAACAAAGGTGACAGAGGTTATGACTGAAACGTTACTCACCGGAGACGCAGAAGCCCCCGCCCTCCCGCCATTAAAAAGAAATGTGTGTCTTTGTTTGTGCCTGCCCTCATTCCTTCCACCAAAATGATTGCTATGGTAATGATCGTACGGCCGGGCCTTCATATTAGGGACGGCAATGACGGTGCTTCCCGGACGCTAATGGCTGGATGGGCTGGGGGGATGGGGTGGGGGTATCGACAGACTCATTTTGAGCCGCCTATAGAGGCGGAAGGAGGCGGTAATGGTGAAATAAACGCACGCCTGTACTATTTACGAACACTGCCTGCCATTAAGCAGACAATCTAATCCGCAACGACCCGCAGTGAATTCAGAAACGTGTCGATAAGGAGCAGGTGTCTGTTGATCAACTGGTAGGCCCTGGACATTAGGGAATCCAACTAGCAGCGTCCAGCCGCTTCATGGTTCAGCGGTGGCTGTGCCTGCCTCCCCCTAGCAGACGGTGTTCAAGGCTGGGGTTGGGGGTTGATATTTTATGTAGGAATATATGCACAGTGTTTTGCACCAAGGCCTCTGTGCAAAGCTGCCACTGTCTGCGTCTTTTGATGTTGGATTGGGGAGTGTATGGAATGGTCTAGAAGAGACACATCGTCACCAGAATATCTGAATAATATAAAATAGCTGCTTATATTGCTACTATATATATTACTCACTGCCTCAGGTCCAACCCACCATGTTTTTCGTTAACACACGCATCCAATATGCTTAGGATAGTAGAGTTCTATCAGTTGAGCAAGGCAAATGACAGCACTTCAGAAGTTATTAAGAGTTAAATGATGATTGGTTATGTCGGTTTCATGTTGTTGATCAGCGACGTGTTGATTAATTCTTCAGGCTTTTTTGACGACGTCCATAGAAGGTTGAAAATGGACACTACAAAAAGTAATCAGAAACACGGATCAGTGGTATTCAGTTTACAAAATCACTCCATCATTCTCTTCAGTCATCAGCTACCAGGGTCCATCAACTCAGGTGAAGTGCACCGAATGGCCATGCTCATCGCCTCCCCTTGAAGATCCAAATGAAAGTGGGCAGGTCTGTTTGCTGATGACAACCGTATGGATGTTATTAAGGAACTGGCCCAGTGTGGCGCCTCATTGCGCACGCACACACACACACACACAAACACTCAAAAGACTCGTTCTGCCTTCAAACAGGGAAAGCCTGCCCTGCTTTCCCTGGGTCTGGGTTTTTCCCCTTAGAGACACCGGTGCCGAGTCCTGGGTCTTGGCAGCTGAGTACAGTTCTCATGTTCTGTGTGGCCTTTAGTCTAAGGTCCCGGCTATAAGGTCCCATGTTCTGGCTGAATGAGCAGGGAGCAAACAAAGGCCCTATATTGCCACACTATCAGCAGAGAAGGACGACATAATGGGAGGGAGAAGGACGGAAACCATCGCTGTTAGTTCAGCCACTAGTCGGAAACACAAAACTACAATCACTTTAGAAATCATCGATCCTATTGCGGTGTTAGACATCCTTTTAACTGGGGGTGCCACAACTACAAATTGGCACCATGTCAAAGTGTTCTTGGGCTATTACCTTTGCCTATTATCTTTCATAATTCAGAAAAATGACAACTTCCACAACAACGTGCTGTGGGTGCTGCTACTCCCCGCAAACTCCATGACACTCCACAAATGTCATATGTTTGACTGGGTTGAGTCTTCAGTGTTATCTTTTGTGCTAAAGGTTACTTTGCACTACTCAATCAACATAATGTCTGCCACCTCAAAAGTGTATTGGAATCTTGAGATTCCTGTTTGGAGCTACATAAAAACCCTTTGAAAGCTGCGTCGGCGTCGAGCCGAGCTTCATTTTGGGTTGGACGGCAAGTTCCCCAAAATGGCAGCTCTTACTGCCTCAACGCAAATGTGGCTCGTACGAGGCATTGTCTACACCCTGGCCTCGAGTGTGGAGGGTTTGGAGCGAATGACACAGATGATGACTTGAGGGCTGCGCTGGGGTGTTTGAGAGTTTCAATAAGGAAACGGTGGCTCCACAGAGTCCCGTGGGAACCTCTGTGCTTAAGTACTAGAGGCGGAAACACATAACAGCTGACGATAGCTGTGCGTTTTATTTATTTATTTTCCAGCATGATGTAATGTCTAAAAAGGAAAGTCTAATTCCCAACGACGCAGAAGGTAAAGGCCTCTTCTCGCTGACCCCATCATTAACCCGTTCATTATTTAATGTTAAATCCCCTGAACTGAAAATTAACAGACTTTAAAAGGCCTGTAAGTGGACGGACATGGGTCGCAGAATATGCCTTGTTTAGTGTTCAATATAAGATAAGTTCAAAATAACAATCAAAATTACTTTCTCTCTCCTTTACTGGTTTGGGTTTTGGTTTTCAGAGTCAAAACTGTGGCTTCCGACCAATAGCTTTATTCATGTATGATATAAATGGTTTACCTAAGACTAAGCATTTTCTTATTTTTATTGATCTTTGGATGTGTTTAACACCAAGGACCTTTAAGATGGGATTGAACCACAATGACCAACGAACAAGTCCTTCAATAGGAGCTTTCCACAGCATTTATCTGACTTAGTAATGCTAGCTTACCAATGATAATACACATAATAGTCATGCAGCTCATTTGTAGAGCACGCTTCACCCAGTCAGAGGTCTTTCGTTTGGCTTTGAGGTTTTGAGTTGAACCTTGTTGACAT
The DNA here is from genome assembly GCF_031168955.1 of Gadus macrocephalus. NCBI lineage: Eukaryota > Metazoa > Chordata > Actinopteri > Gadiformes > Gadidae > Gadus > Gadus macrocephalus. Next base: position 3,763,862 of record NC_082393.1, read on the forward strand.
TACTCGAGCTGCGCTAGTGAGAGGCTAATGAATTTGCCTCCCTTGTGTGTGTGTGTTATTGTGTGTGTGTGTGTGTGTGTGTGTGTGTGTGTGTGTGTGTGTGTGTGTGTGTGTGTGTGTGTGTGTGTGTGTGTGTGTGTGTGTGTGTGCTCTTTCGAATTTCCAAATGCACCTGACCCATAAAACATTAGCAAGTCAACAGAAGTCAGGAGTAATTATGGCTGTTCTTTTCGTTTGGGGATGTATCTGGGTTAACTGGCAGGGTTAAAATAAGCGAATACAACCGTCTTTGGTTATTTCCGCCGCAACGGACCCACTTTGATCACTGGGAATGAGCTCCAGGATCGCACACAGAGGCACAAACGTGCACAGTTGCCAACCAAACAAACGGATGTTACAGAATGGTCCCAAAATACACTACGTGTGTTGCGTCACACTTGTGCATACATTTGTATTATGAGACATTTTTTTATCAAGTGTCACTCAAAACCGATTAGGGCATTTGTTTGGTATTCTACCTCGCTAGCATTCTACTTCTTCCTTCTCATTTCTTATCCGCTAAAGTTTCAAAATGTCCTGATAAAGGTCGTCCATTGTCCAGATTTGGTTGATGTTTTTTAAGGTCCTGTTTTTTTCAAGGTCCTGTTTTTTTAAGGGGGAATTCTCAGCCTCACGTTTTGAATGCAGAGTATTTTCCTTCCGCATTGAGTATCTGGCTATTTTTCTTTCTATCAAAAGACAGGTAACAAGCCTATTAGTTTGGGACTGGGTAGACAATTCTAAAGGCGTATTATAACAGCGAGAGAAGCTTACCCACACCTCCACAACTGATATATTATATTAGCGAGTATAAAGGACTTCAAATGCAATTTACTGCCAGAAAAGGACGAGATGCCATCCATGATACCGCAATGATTGGTAATCAAAATTTAGATTAAAAATCCACAGTTGGGTGTGAAATAAACAGATTTTATCCAGAAGAAGGGTTTGTGGTGTTTACGATTCTGCTCCTCTGAGTTCGGTTCCAAACTAGATTGAACACCAGGAGAGAAATCAAGCAGAAATATATGACAAACATCTGCCTCTATCAACTCTGCATACATTTTCTCCTGCATTTCCATATCTCTTTCTGATGGGGAAAGTCCTGAAGAATCAAACTTATCATTTAGAATGAGATAGTGAATTGAAGAAATTGGCATTTCCATAAAAACACAGATTTTCTAATTAATTTATGATATTTGTACACATGTATTTTAGAATTAACATACGATAATATATCTATTTATCTGTTTCTAAGAAGTGATATGTTCACAGGTAACCAACATGCGATTTTGGAATGAGTAAGTATTACAACAAATTAAAGAGTAAAATTGTTTTTGTTGTTTTTGTACAAAATGCAAAGATCACAATTTTGTAGACACAATAACTTGTATTTGAATGGAAGAACAGTTTGAAACAGAATGAACTGTTGGATACTACTGTTTTTCCCCCATGCTTCTTTAACAAGAGCACCATGGGTATAAACTGAAGCTTTTTCGCATTTAAAATCCTTACCACATCACATACGTGTTATGTTATTTTATGCGTTCAGTAATCACTGTCTCTTGAGCATGATGCAACAGAGTAAAACTGGAAAGGGTCAGACATTATTCCTTACCTCTCATTCCACCAGTCCCCTGGGTCAGGTGGCAAGGATTGAGGTGTGTCAATGAGCATCTAGAGTCACCTGTTGCATGTCTGGTGCATCGCTGTACTGTGAAACATTATGGGTGGGCTGTTATTTTGTGGAAACATGGTTCCCCTTGGTCTACAGAATCCCTGGGAGGAATGTGAGTGTTAAATTAACTGAAACACACGAGGTGTTTCATTAACACTGGTTAGAATGTTTGTTAAAAAAAAAATAATTGTTGATTAACCGTGAATCTCATTGTTTCTGTTCACTTTTTTCCCAGTCAGTTTTCTTTTATCGTATTAAGTTTTTAGGTGAGTTTGTTTGGTAGTTATGGAGGTGGGTGGGTGTTAAGTTTGGTGTTTGGACAGGTCAGTACCTGTAAGTAGGTGTTTTTTGGATAGATTGGTTTGCAGGCAGGCAGGCTTGAGTGGTCGACTGATTGGTTAGAAGGGTTTTTTCGGGGTGCATGCTAAATTAATCACCAAAGCACCATTGAAAGATAAAAATGGAATGAACCCCAAGTGAAAAAAAACTGACGACACAGGTCTTTAATATCTGCAAGCTGACCTTCACACACACACACACACACACACACACACACACACACACACACACACACACACACACACACACACACACACACACACACACACACACACACACACACACACACACACACGCACAACCGGCCACATCCAGTCCCTGTTGGATCGTCTAATGATCTGGATAATCAGGTTAGGAAATGTTTTTAAATAAGCCATTTAATGTATTCAAATATTCTGTGCACACTCTTCAATTCATTTGAAATAATGAGAGACAACGAAAGGAGGGCAGAGAGTGAATGTGAGCGAGAGAGAGAAAGGAGAGATACAGAGAGAAGGGTAGATGAGGGATAGCTGCAGGAGGGGAAAGGAGGGAGAGAGAGAGAGAGAAAGAGAAGGAGATAGAGGATGGAGGGAAAGCAAAGGCAATTGGAGGAGGAAAGAAAAAGAGAACAAATCAAGAGAGGACTAAATGCAATTTGTCCAGCTTTAAAGGCAGCCAATGGCAGGGATGATCATGAAGGGATGTTGAAGAGGGTTTTTTTTTAATTGGACAAGGCTTCTCGTGACATTTGCTCCTCGTTGAGAAGGGCCATGGTGACCCAGTGAGAGGGGAAGAGCGTCCACAAGTGCAAATCCTCACACACACTTTTGATTGGTACTTTCTCTCTATATATATATATATATAACTAGTGGCTTTCATTCAGAATAATCCCCCTCCCTGTATTGGCTTTAATCAGAGTTCAAAGTTGAATTCCCAAATATTAAATAGAAAATCTGATGATAAACATCAGTCATTTTCAGACAGTATTTGCATCTTCCATGTTACTTCCTGAACCCAGAGACGTATCAGGAGAGACAGACAGATTTGTGTCAAGGAGCTGGTATTGGTTGAGCTTGATTTAGTTTGCCACAGTAGGCCTGTGGACATCAGGGATTGAACCCAGAACGTTTCATAAGGGAGTAAAGCATCACTAGAAGCCACCCATCCTGCATTTTCTCACCAACATAATCCATGTCAACAGACTTTTGAAACAACTCAACATTTGGATATTATGATGAAATATAATATAAGCCTTTTTTTGTATACTTCGCAGTGTATCTAGTGCACTGTTTGTGCGTGCCTGAGTTGATGTGATGTTAATGCACATTCAAGCCTCGCACAAGAAACCAAATGCATATTTAAACCTGACCTTTAGAGTCTAGACAAAGCACTGCGCGCCACAGCATCTGCCTTACATTGCTATGCCCCTTGGCTAGGTTTCCAGAAACTGACGTCACTCGAAGTAGCCATGTGATGCCAAGTACAGATTTTTCTTTCTTTCTCCCTTTTCTTTCTTTCTTACCAATAGAACTTGGAAACAAAAACGGGGACAATCTGAGTGGGTGGAAGTATGGACGTGTTCAATGCCTCAACTAATCAAGAGTGCTCACATTCTGAGGTAATGATAGAGCTGTCCGCTGAACGTTCACTAGTCGTTTCAAATCCGTTATCCACCTGCCAATTTAAACTTAAAAAAAGTCTTCCAATCAGATGGAAATCCGAATGTCAGAAGCCGATACAAAGCATTACTTTGTGAATCCGTTTTCCACGTGATCGCAGTATATTAATACATCAGCAATGATCAACATTGTTCTCTAAAAATGTAACAGGACATTTTTACAGGATTTTTAATGGACTCTTGTTCAATGAAGGTTAACTAAATAGGTAATGTGACGGCTCGGCTGACAAACCTGAAAGACACAAAGTGACCACCATCTCCTGAGGAGTAAATATATTCAAATCTAAATGAGTTTGGAGAGTTGAAAAGATAGTTGCTCGGCACTCTCCTGGCCACTTATTCATTATGCATCTCATCATTCCTCCACGGTCAGTCGCCCCGCCGTCCATATCACTTTCAACTCCTTTTCTATTGCAAATGAAAACTTATTTTGTAATTCTACTTTCACCATGAGGTGTTGGACTTGACTATTTCGCTATTTCAGTTTTAAACAGGCTTAGCTCCAAACTATCCCTCTGACCTTCTACAACCGAACGTCCCATCAAGGTCACTCAGGTCCTCTGACCTGTTCCTTCTAGGGTCCCAAGATGGATGTTTAAGCAGAACGGAGGGCGACTCCTGTTGTTGTAGGTCCCAAACTCTGGGATGAGATGCCTCTGCATGTTAGGCTGGCCCCCACATTGCCTGTTTTGAAATCCTGTCTTCACAAAAAACATGTGTACACACAGCGCAAACACGCACACACACACAAAACCGGCCACATCCAGTCTTTGTTGGATCGTCTAATGATCTGAATAATCAGGTAAGGAAATGTTTTTAAATAACCCATTTAATACATTCAAATATTCTGTGCAGTTGTATCCCCAAAACTCTTGAATGAGTTGCCTCTAAGTATGAGAGTTGTATTTCTTTATTATGTAAAAAAATATATGAATAGAGTTGATTTGATTTTATACTCTCGAAGTACACGAAGTACTTTGTGTAGGTCAACTATCTGTTTTCCTATTTTAATCCTCTTCACATGACAGCGACCGCTGGAGGCCATTCCACTAAACATCCCAACTCGGATATTTTCTTTGTCCAAAGGCATAACGAGAATGTCTTACTAACTTTCTCCAACTTTGGGTTGGTTTGATCCAACTTTAATGCAGTGTTTAATAAAAAAAGTAAACAGACATCATACTGCTTAAGATCCGCAACAATGAGAGTTTACTGCAAAGTTTCAGTTCCCTATGGACTAGCATGACTCAGCCCAAACTCGAGCCAATCAGAAGCAGGCAATTACAAGGTTCCTTTTTAATCAGTCTCAGAGCTTTGTATGACTTTAAATTATTATTCTAGAGTCTGATAAGAGAGAAGTTTAAATCTGGGTGAACGGGGTGTTTCACTTTCTTTTTTAGAAGCATTTGTCTCGACCAATCAGGGTGCTTGGATCTGTAAGTGCATGATTGGCTAACAGCAAACACAAATTTGGCCAGTGCTCAACTCTTTACCAGTGGGAGGAAAAGCTGAATCACCCTAGAATACACCCGGGCACAGACCTGGAAAAAAAGGGTATTCTGCAGAGGTTTCCAATCAACACCATGGACACTAAGGAGGCCACTGTAGAAACACGCTTATAAAATAAAATAAAGGGCTAGAAGCTAAACCCACGCGTGTGGCTTAGCTTCTCCTTGGTAGACTCCTCAGGAGTTCTGCTATCAGTTGGTAGGACTGCTGGACCCGAGATTACTGTTTAATCGTCTAGAAAGGTGAAAGGCCAGGGCATGTGTCAACTTCAGACCGATGTTTAAAGAAATGCCCCCTCACGCTATGCTGCCGGGTCATCTCATTATTTTTCCTTTGTCTTTGAAGATGCAGCTCCTCTCCGGAATGAACAACAAATCCCGGACTGCGGTCCGGAAATGAGGATTGCCGGTCTGACCCACGCTTTTTTGTTAGTGGGAGGATAGAGAATGAAGGATTGTTTTAAAAAAGGAAAATCTTCCTCCAGTAAGGAGGAAAGTCGCCTCGTTCAAGGGGGGTGGAGGGGGTGGTGAAGAAACACACATTCAGGCATTGAGGCACCCTTAAAGAAGGCCCTTATATATATGCTGGAATATACAGTGAAACCAACTCTACATATACATATATAGGCCTATATATAGCTATATACCGTTGATTCTTTAACCTATAATTAAGACAAGGAGAAAAACACGATATTCTCGCTTCGGTATTCATTAGAACAGGATCACAGAAAAAAAAAAAAGAAAGCCATGTAGCTATGGAAACAGACATCTTGATATGAAGCCTATTGGGTTTAATGATTACAAAGGTGAGACAGATAAGGTAGGACAGAGGCTGGTATTAGCATCGCGGGCTTAACAAGACAGCGCCGCGCAGGCAATATGCAATCAAATAAAGTGCGTCTCAATGGAGCTCGGATGGGCTGCGCTAATTGCTTTTCTAAAAAAGGCGTATTAACGGTACATATTGATATGGCCGGCGTCGATAGCGACGGTTATAAGAAAGCTCCACAGTTTAACCTCCGGCATATCCTTCTTCTGTTGAATTCTGTCACTTAAATGCTAGTTCCCCCCGTTATATATATATTTTTTTTTTATTGTTTGATCTTCTTTTTTTTTCTTCTTGGCAACACCGCAAGCCCCTGTTTAGTTTCCACCCTGCGGAATCCCTCGTTTATCAGGCATGGATCGTCCTGTCTTCACCGCTCCACGTCTCCTCTCATGGCCCGGTTGATGCGAGTGCGTCTCCAAACTTCTGAACACCAGGCGCAGGGCTGAGGAGTCTCCTGGGCTTCACACTCGATGAGATCCCACAACATACGTCGACGCCCATGGCCTCTTATTTACTCTCTGCTCATCTCTCTGTCTCATTCCATCTTCCTCTTTCTACGAACACCCTTTCTATCGCGTGCTATTGTTGTCTATGTAGGTTGCTCTCTCTCTCTCTCTCTCTCTCTCTCTCTCTCTCTCTCTCTCTCTCTCTCTCTCTCTCTCTCTCTCTCTCTCTCTCCCCTCTCTCTCTCCTCTCTCTCTCCCCTCTCTCTCTCTCTCTCCCCCCTCTCTCTCTCTCTCTCTCTCTCTCCCCCCTCTCTCTCTCCCTCCCTCCCTCTCTCTCTCTCCCTCCCTCTCTCCCCCCCTCTCTCTCCCTCCCTCCCCCCCTCTCTCCCCCCCTCTCCACTCAGAGTGGGTTCTGCGTTGTTCCCAGTGAGTGTGGGTCCACCAGCGGGTAGCAGCTTGCTGTGGATGATGGACGGGGCCTGCCCCGGTTCCTGACACACCTTCTGTTCTTACAAGCGCCCCTGCTACTCCTGTACGCCGCTGCTAAGCCCTGCTGCCAGCGCCCCCAACCCACACCTCCAGCGCAGCCACAAGATAACACGGACACACACTAAGACCCACACAGACACACACTGTAAGAGGGTATGTGCGTGTGCAGTGCATTGTGTGTCAACCTTCTAGAAGGGAACATAAACGCTGGATTTTATGAGTAGGAACCATGTCACTCAATTCATAATCACTGCGACGTTACTGCGCTGTCACTGATTGGCCGACAAGGACGAGTCACTATGGGTTTCATCACACACCTGTGTTTCACCGAGAGAAAGTTGCTGTCATCCCACCAGACTCGCATGAAATATGCACCGGTTGAACACGCGCAAACAAACACAAAAGCAGACACACACATATGCCACACAACATGTGGCTCTCGGGCTGACGCATCGCTGCGACTTTGCTTTCTTAGTCCTGAGGGCGGTGTGTGGAGTGTGTGGCGACGAAACACGTTACAATATTCATGTGTGCAAGGTATTTTTTGGGACACGGTAATGTATTCAAGTCAGCGTGCCACAGCAGAACACACAGTACCCTAGGTGGGTGCGCCGCCGCGGCTACGCTAGCTTGTCTTCAGGGCGGTATGGTGGAGTGTGTGTTGCGACGAAACACGCTACAATATTTACGTGTTTATTTTAGGACACGTAGTCAATAGATTCAAGTCGACGTATGACAGCAGGAACCTGTGTCAGAAGCTGAGGGGGTTGGGGGGGGGGGGGGGGGGGGGGGGGGTCGGCTTCCTCGGAACCTGGAAGATGCTCAGTGCTGCGTCGCCGAGAAACACGACTAGCACTGATGACGGGGAACCACCCAAAGCTGGATAATGTAAAGCACATGACCCCAGACCCCTTAGGGTGACTCCAGCACCCAGAGTTTGAGTAGAGACTTTGTTTGTGATGATGCTGGTTTGGTCGCAGATGGCCGTCTGGATATGGACACTTTTTCCGGACACAGTGAAGCAGCTTATCATTCTGAAGGCCAAACTACTTGAGAACCCCCGATCGAACGACTACAAGCAAGATAAACAACTCAGGTTTCCGGATATGCGCCTATTACCTTGAGAAGAAAGGATAAATAAACACGATTCCATGTGTAAAGAAGGCCATTGAGCACAGAGTTCTTGGAAAGGCCAGCCTTTGAGTGGCACAGTGTGACGTTCATGGTTCATTGGTGAACCGGCCCCCTGCACCTGCTGAGCTCCTTTCCTCCTCTGCGGTTGAGAGCCACCACTGTAATCCACTTGACTGTCAAAACACCCACAATGTAAATGAGCTGTTTGGAACAATGGGGGATCAATGATTAATGGCCCCCATGAACAAACAGAGGGAGAAACATCCATCTCCGAGACAATGTTTGTATGACCCGTCGTATTTTAACAACAGCACGCCGTCTTCAGTCTGTAGCCAATCAGATATCCGAGTCGCAAGATTTATGTTCACACATGAAACTATTCGTATCGGCTAAAAGGTGTATGCTCAAAATTGACTTAAATCAATCAACATGCTGTTCTTCACTTCAGTTTAATTAATGTTCTCTCTATATTTATGGAAGCATTCCTCCTCTATATTTCAAGAATAATGAATGCCTACAGCGAGTTGATTTGATTCGCCACAGTTTATATTTACTTGACAACCATTTGTTCCCAGAAAACACGTTTTAGTCGAATAAGACCAGATTTGCCAGTTCGCTAAATAAAGCTAGCTCCAAAAAGAGAAGGGGGAAAGGTGCTAAAGCTAACTTCCTACCGGTTTTGGATGGATTTCCTGCTTGCCATCCACACATCCAACACATAGTGTGTGCTACACAGGTGTTCTTATGTTTTTATTGAGAACGCCATTATAAGTAGCATTAGAGTAACCACTTCAAGAACACAACATAATCTTGTGTTAGGAGTGTTAGGAAATAACCTGTTCTTAGTCAGTCAGGCAATTAAGAATACACAAACAAGACATTCATTGCTGAGTGGGTGTCAGAATCAATGTCCTATGATACAATGCAGCCCGAAATTACAATTTAAAGTGGACTGGATTGTAATGCGTTAATACATTGCACGTCACTTTAAGACAGAACGCTATGTTATCTATGAATTTTGATGCAGAAAACCAATGTAAGCTTGACGTGGCGTGTTAGGAGAACGTTGAGGTACGGCCTGACCTTATACCTGCTCATTATGGTGTGACAGGTCCCACAGGTGTGATCAAAACAGCGGGACTATACCATGTCAAGTCTGACACCCCCCGCATTTCAAACCCATTAGTGCTGCTTCCCTGGGTCCAGCATAATGGGCCTCGCTCCAACCCCCTAGAGCGAGGACCTCACAGCTAAAAAAGTGACTTTGGTCCACTGACGTTGTCTATCAGAAAATCTAAGATGTGCTTTATGAATCCCAGAAGGGGAACTAGGATGTGACGGTAAAACAATATTTTGAAAAACACAGAAACGGCAGCCGAAGCTGTTTTAATTGTTGACAGGTGGCCTGAATCCTTCCTTTTCCCAGTTCCTGAAGGCGTTTTCACTATTTTACCTACAGCTCGCTGACTCGTGCCAACTGCTTGCTACTATTCGCCATTACAATTCAGGCGTGTTCAAACTTCATTCATTTAACGAATGCAATTCTTTCGACACGACTTGCATTAGATTCACATCGACAGGTCATTAACTCGTACATAGGGTAGGGTAAGGCTTCTGGCTCAGGGATACCTACAGAAAGGCAGTGGAATCAAACCCACAACCCTTACAGCTGGGAGTCACTCACCCTGGGCCACTGGTCAACAAACGTCCAACCTCAGCAGAACAGTCAGTCGAGGGATCACCCGTCTACGGCTGGTCCCCCAGAAACGGCAGAGCCAGCACTTTCCCAAATGAAAGGGTACCTTGTTCCTTGTCTTGCAGTTTGAAACGTGTGCCTGGTTTCCCTCTTCGCTCGGCGACTCAAGGCCGAGTTGTTTCCCCTGATTGGATGCGTCAGATTGAACACAAACACACACACACACACACACACACACACACACACACAAACACACACGGGGCCGTACCTGAGGAGGGAGCAAGACAAGGTTTGTTTTGAGCGAATGTAATAGGAAAATGGCTCTCATAATGGTCTGTGTGTAGACCCTACATAGCACTGTATTGTATGCAGAAATCACCTCACTGGTGGAACAGATAACAAACTTTTAGGGAATAAGGGGTGCATTCACCGTCCCCATGGCTGTGTGCTTTACCTCGCTGAGTGTCGCAGCCGGTGTTTTTTGTAAAGGTAGTCACATAGGGTGTGTTCACAAGCACTCCATCCTGGTTCTATGTTTTTTTGTCGCCATGGGGGCTTTTTGTGCACGCTGTGTTTTGGAGGGTTGATAAGCATCTTATAATGGTAAGTCCTCCTATTTTTAAACAGACCCTCCTACTCTTTTTGACAACAGGTGACCTTCACAAAAACAGAAGGTCATATTTTGTCTGGTTTGCCGCCAACCTGTTTTTTACTTTGGCGAGACAATCAACAGGTACTGATTGTATTTTGTGGCTCTTAAAGAGCACATCTCAAGCGTCGTATTCAAAATTGTAAACTCTAAATCTTGAAAAAAACATGGCAAAGCAAAACACAACAAAATAATGTATGAACACATGTCTCCATCCAAGTCCATTGCTTGTACGTGTGTTTGTGTGTGTGTGTGTGTGTAATCCCCGCCTGGTATCCCAGCACATAGTCAGTAACACTGCTGACCCTGTTAATGTAGACAGAAATCAGAGGCTTTCCCATGCAAGTCTCTCCGTCTCCAGCGCTTTTCTGGAGTAATTGAATTTAACTGGAGATAAGGCTTTTGTACAGCACATCCTTTAAGTGTTCAGCCAAAGCAACAGGGGCGTGGATCAAAGTTAGAGGGCCAAAGAAATGAGGGAGGGGAGAGAGAGAGAGAGAGAGAGAGAGAGAGAGAGAGAGAGAGAGAGAGAGAGAGAGAGAGAGAGAGAGAGAGAGAGAGAGAGAGAGAGAGGAAAGTAAAAGAAAGGAGGGGGGGTGGTGGGGAGGTAAAAAGCATGAGAGGAGAACAACCACATTCTTACAGCTATAGCTGTAAATATGTTTTATTGCAAGGGAGTTGCTTGCATGGCAGTGGCATTTTGAAAAACCCATTGTGTGTGTGTGAGTGTGTGTGTGGGAGGGAGGGAGGGAAGGGATAGTTTATGTAATATAGACGGACAATTTTTAAATAGCGACATCATTCCAAAATGGATACACAGCATTTTGAGAGTGAGGCCTGTCAGCCTCTCTCTCTTCTTTGGTCCTCTCCCTCTCTCTCTCCCTCTCTCTCTCTCTCTCTTTCCCCCCTCTCCCTCTCTCCCTCTCCCTCTCCCCTTTGGTCCCCTCTCTCTCTCTCTCCCCCTCGCTCTCTGTCCCTCTCTCCCTCTCTCTCTCCCTCTCTCTCCCTCCCTCTCTCTCCCTTTCCCTCCCCCCCCCCCCAGCTGTCGTCGTGCATAGGGGACCCTACAGAGCCACACCGCGGCTGGGCCCTCCGTCGGGAACATCTAATTAGTTCCACTAGGGGCTGGAGGAGGGTGGAGGCAGAGGGGGAAGGTGGGCTGGGACTCAGCACCGCCCCACCCGAGCTCCTATACTTGGATTGTGCACTCAGCGTTAAAATAAAATGGCCGCTGGCTGGGCTTTAATTGCGAGCAAGAGCGTGCCTCATGTGTCCGCCAGTCAGGAGGGGGACTAGTGTGTGTGTGTGTGTGTGTGTGTGTGTGTGTCTGTGTGTCTGTGTGTGAGTCGTGGCAGGGCTCCGGTATTTTCAAAGGCACCAGTGATGTAATTTATTTAGGGTGTGTGCGTGTTTGTTTAAGTGTGTGTTCATACAATTTCTTCATGCGGCACCAGGGGAGAAATTTACTTCTATGAATGTTCATGAATCTAGGATGTGTGTTCATGTGTGTTTTTGTGCGCATCAGTGAGTGAGAGATTGTGTAGGTTTGTATCTGCGGAAGACACACATTGCGTGTGTGCGCTTATGGGAGCTTGAGAGAGATGTAGAGCGAAAAAGTGTGTGTGCGTGTGCATGTGTGTGTGTGTGTGTGTGTGTGTGTGTGTGTACACATGAATAAAAGATGCTTCCAAAGACTTGGGAGCGGTGAATTATTAAGAAGGTGATAACGAGGTAGGGGCCAGGTGTGGGGTTCCAGAGGACAAGGTGTAGGTGTGTGTGTGTGTGTGTGTGTGTGTGTGTGTGTGTGTGTGTGTGTGTGTGTGTGTGTGTGTGTGTGTGTGTGTGTGTGTGTGTGTGTGTGAGTGTGTGTGTGAGCGGTGTCTGTGTGTCTTTCTGAGTTTCCACAAAGAAAACTCATTTTTTTTTAATAAAGAGATGGCACATCCAGAAAAACAGGAAAGCACACTAACAAATCAACACACCTGGCAGGGCAGGACTTTGCGGATGAGAGACTGAGAGCCACTCTGTGCATAAGAACACAGTGTCTCAGCACATGTAGAGGTCACAGCCATAAATACAGAGGCAGGGGGAGGGGGGGCACAAAGCCAGGACCTGATGCTATTCAGAAACACTGAAGGAAGGGAGAGAAAGGAAGGCTATATTTAAAGAGAAGGAAAAGAGAGTGTGCACAGGGGGCAATTCAATGGGGAAATAAGACCATGGAGAAGGACAAAGAAAAAAGGGTATGGATTACAGCGATTGAGAGAGAGAGAGAGAGAGAGAGAGAGAGAGAGAGAGAGAGAGAGAGAGAGAGAACGAGAGAACGAGAGAACGAGAGAACGAGAGAGCGAGAGAACGAGGGATACAGAGAGACGGAGAGACAGAGAATGATGGACAGACGGAGAGACAGACAGACAGACAGACAGACAGACAGACAGACAGACAGACAGACAGACAGACAGACAGACAGACAGACAGACAGACAGACAGACAGATAGAGGGATTGAGTGAACAGAGAAGGAAATATGGAGAGTGTCCTGAGATGCTGAGCAGACTGAGTAAGACATCTGAAGGGGGGTCTCCGAGGAGTCCTACCCCCATCCACCCCACTGCCAAGAATTGGCAGCTGCATTTTCAGCTTCCGACCCGACATCCCTTAACCGTGTGAAGTCATCTCTCCAGACGGTGAATTAGCCTCGACCTCGCTAAAACCACCGGCAAATTTACATACCCATCTTCAACCAGAGATGCACTGCGTTGCCAGTCAAATGTTGAGCATAATCTATTTATTTATGTATGACCCCTACTGGAACTAAGAGCATCGTACTGGTGCTTCCAGAATGTCCGGTCCCTTTCTACAAATTGAAACAGAATTTCTCAACCCTCATAACACGCCATGTGGACAGCTCCCAGCATGCTGTGGCAAAGACATGGCCCAAGAATCGCACACGCATCGCACACGCATCGCATATCCTTCCTAAGCGTTGCAGCTGTGACAGCCCCAGCTACTGAAAAACATATTCGAAGATGGGGGGTGTGGCTGATTTTGCATCATACTTCAATTACAAGTGGAATTTTGATTTAGCATTTAGCCCAAAGCACAAAGAGTGTGGATTTTCTTTCATATGTATAGCTCAACCCAAAAAGGAAATGAAATAACATCACCCGAAAGGAGAAAAGCAGAAGGAGGGCGAATTTTGCTAAGGTTAGATTTTTTTCGTCTGCATGCTTTGGCCTTTGGACTACAATTCCCAGGATGCATCACGCATTATCTTCACAGGGTGGGGCCTATAATGGATAACCTCCAGCCTCTGTCAGCATCACCTCCACAAAGCAACACATGAGCCGTCTCCCAGATGCTTATCTGAGCCCACAGAGGGTCACCTGACGGCGGGGAAAGTCAAACAGATCACCTGACGGAGGAGTGATCGTTGAACACACACCGCTTCCATCCCAGACAGGAAGAGGAAGCAGCCTTCCTCTTGGGAGGAAGGGAGGTTGCCTGGAACAATGACTTCTGTGGGTCTCAGCTCATAAGTGGGTCACTGTGGGGAACCGAGTGGGGTAAGGGATACGTCCGACCGCCTGTTCAGCCTTCACCTAGACTCGGCATGAACCACCCCCCTCCCACCTAGTGTATGTTGTACGTCCTGGCACTTAATTTACACACTTATTTGTGTGTCGTACTTAGTTATCGTACTTGGTTGCGTGGCATCTTATCCTAGATATTTTTGTTGCATACGGGGAATGAGATAACCTATCGATTGTTCGTGCTCTGCACTTGGTTCTATGAACAAAGGTACGGTAATTGTTAATTACCTTTTTTTGGCCCCGTATACGAATGCAGTGCTCATTGTACTTCACACAGTATTCAGGGGATGCTATGGCCTAAGAAGCATCCACAGGTGGTGCACAGCAGGGAAAACAGTTTGGTTGTAATATCTCCACATGTTCGTGATTCCAAACGACCACAACCTCTGAGCACGTCGGAACACTGTAAAGAACTGAAGGAATGGATACGGAGCGCGCATAAGGGACTTCGCATTTAACGACCTACTCCTCGCGCTTCACCTGCTCGCCATTTCCCAGCAGCCTCTGCGGCTGAGCTCTCTGTTGTGCCGCTTGACAGACAGGGGGGAAGATGTCCGGAGTCTGACGGAGTGCCAAGGCAAAGCACTTTAATGGCGCATTCAATTTGATGCTTTTGTGCGTGCGTGTGTGTGCGTGTGTGTGTGCTTGTGTGTGTGTGCTTGTGTGTGTGTATGTCTGCATGCGAGAGTTGGTTCTTTGGGTGGCTGGACCCTGAATGATTCTCCTGGCACTGGTCCTACACCGCCCGGTGTGAACGTCCTGTAGCCATGGGGACTGGGGAGCCCCCCTTTGTGGCGCATACAGCCGTGCTCCCCTTTCCGGGTAATGCTCCCACTCGGGAGGGCCCTCTTAGGTACATGCGTTGAAGGTCCTGGCTATCTATTGGGGGGCACTCTGAACGTCCCCAGGGGTCTGAGGGGGGGATGAAGACGCTTCTGGGACGTTTTGCACAAGTTTGTCTCCATGAACAGTCCATGGCCCGTCCTGATGTGGACGTAGCAGTGCTGGAGGCTGCTCGGTTTGTCCTGAGGGGGGGGATAGTTCCTCCCCAGGTAAAGGAAAAAGGCCAAGGAAGGCAAAGGAGCTGATAGTGGAACCGGCGAGGAACTACGCCCCATTTGTCCTGTAGGGGGTGTAGTTTCTCCCGAGGTCCACTGTGAGCTCCTTTTTCTTTCAGAAGGGGGGGGGGGGGGGGGTGTTGTCCAGACACCAGTGAGCCCTTCCTGTGTCCTTCACCCTCTCCTGGGGGATGGGGGGCCGGGCCTGGCTCTGCTGTGTGGTCAGTCCACTGGACGACAGTGTAGGAGCAGTGGTCTATCAAGTTTGTGTGTGTGAGTGAGTGAGCCAAGTGTGTGTGTGTGTGTGTGTCTGCCTCAAGTGTGTGTGTGTGTGTGTGTCTGCCTCAAGTGTGTGTGTGTGTGTGTGTGTCTGCCTCAAGTGTGTGTGTGTGTGTGTGTGTGTGTGTGTGTGTGTGTGTGTGTGTGTGTGTGTGTGTGTGTGTGTGTGTGTGTGTGTGTGTGTGTGTGTGTGTGTGTGTGTGGATTTCTATGTGTGGGAATGCGTATGCCTGAAGTCTGTCTGGATGTGTTTACGTAGCTATAAGTTAAGTCGATTTGGAGGCATTATCTATAAAGTAAAAGAGTCTGAGAGATAAACGCACACACACACACAGGAGAGAGAGATCGAAAGATAAAGATATGGAAGTAAAGGTGTGTTAAAACAACAGGGTTGGCTTTGCAAATCAGTGAATGTCATGAGGATCACCGATCGGACTCACAAGAAGCAACCATGAGAACCAACACACAACATCAACGTCTCCCCTCGGTCTCTCTTTCCTCCTCAGGCCACACAACAAAAACTCAACACCCTGGTTTATGTTTAATGGCCCGCCTTCGCCTTGTTCCCCCCCCGGATACGTGGCAAACAGCTTGTAGCGCGCAGCCACACCTCCGGGTGCTGTTCTCGACGACGACACTCTCTAACCAACAGAAGGGTGCCGGCAGACTATATTTAGCTCAATTAAAACGGCTTCGCCGGCGACACGCACGTCCCCGCACGAATCCTGGCTCCTGTAAACAAAAGGCCGCTATTCACAACCCGGCGACGTCCTTCAACACAGATTGATATTTTTACATTTTCATTTAGGCCTACCAGGCATGTTTGCAGACGAACATACGGACGTGGACTCAGACAAAAGTGCGGGGAGGGGAAGAGAGAGCCGGCCACTTTTCTCCCCCCCCCCCCCAAGGCCGTTTACACTCGGCTTATTGTCCATCCCCCACGCAGAGTTAATCGAACAAGGAGGAAGAAAAAAAAGGAGTCCATTGTGTCGTACCCATTTAGCTCTCCGACACGAAATGAAGAGATATGAATTAACGCGGCCTCTTTTAATCTCCGGCACGCAGCGAGCGAAGGCTTCCACCGGGGTCGTCTGCCCGCGCCTGGCTTAGTGCCAGCCGCCGCGGTCGTTGATTAAGGAAAGTCTTAATTGAAGTCGCCGGCTCGTCCGTCCGTCCGTCCGTCCGTCCGTCCGTCTCTCTCTCTCTCTCTCTCTCTCTCTCCACAACTCTGTCTCTCCCTCTATATCCCACCCTCTTCGATCTCTTCCCTTCCCTTTCTCCCTACCTCTCTCTCATCCTCTCTCTGTATATCTCTCTTTCTCCATCCCTCTCCCCTCCCCTCTGCATCCTGCTCTGAGCTGATCGATAGATAAAATAATTATTAATTCATAAGTGAGTGTTGACCAAAGGTTTTAATTATTCAACCAGACGTGGAAGCGAGCAATAACGCTCAATCCCAAACAGTATCGATCATCATTGTTATCACTTGATGAGAGAGATTAAGGATGATCAAGATAAGATAATGTAAAACTACTAATGATTCCCCCCTCCCCATACAGGACATGCAGAATCATATTAGTTCCTCATTATGACTCCTTAATACTTTATAATTCAACCTAGCGAGTGACACATCCACATCTCTGAAGCAGGGAAACAAACTGGCATGTTCCCCGCGTGTTTCGGTCGAGATAACCCCGACACTGTCGGACGCTTTTTGAATATGATATTCCTTTAGGTCCCCTGGGTTTGGTTTTAAAGCACAGCGTACACAAAGTGAAACCATTCACTGTGGGGTCTCCCTGCAGCGTTCTGAAAGGGGTTCCCGGGGGTTAGGACGAGAGGCGAGGCAACCACACACTTATTGACATCCTGCGGAGACACAAAGTGTTCGCCTCCATTTTCAGTTGACATTTGATGTGATCTTGTGAGTAAAAAAGGGAAAAAAATAAAGTCCAGGAAACCAAACTGTGGAGTAATAAACACAGGTGTTGGAAGTTATCTATATGTGTTTTTACTCAACACAAAAGCCACAATCTACTTAAACGATACCAAGCGAGCTGATCGATTTGGACTATTTATATCTCATTACCAAGCCGAGTAATTTATTTTCCTTTCCAACTGTTCAAGGGCCCTTCAAACGACGGCCATCTTGGCATGCTTGTTAACTGCTATTGTGCTCTGGGTCTCCTTCTTCAAGTACCGAGGCAGAGTGCCGGAACCAGGAGTGCCAGCCAGGCCTTCTCTGGGGCCCTCCAAACTCACTCTCTCTCTGGGAGGGTCACCTGACCACACCCAGACCACCAGACCAGAGCAGACCAGCCTGAGACTTGCCCACACACACACACACACACATGAATGCATACACATTTCCTTAAAAACACACACATGCACACACACATACACACTCATGTGAGAATGCATAGACATGTCCTTAAAAACACACACATCCACACACACACACACAAAAAACACACACACAAACGTAAGAACAAATGTCCACACAAACACACACAGATACATGTACAAAGGCATACACACAAACTCTCACCCACACACAAATGAATGAGTACTGCAACGTTGATGGTTTGCGATGACCTAAGGTACATATTCACGCATGTATAGATTTAAGCACAGAAACACACACACACACACACACACACACACACACACACACACACACACACACACACACACAGACACACACAAACAGAAACACTCAGGGATGCACTCATACTCAGATAAATAGCAGGTCTGCTACAGACCATTTGTATCTTATATATGAAGTGGAATAGCTAAACAAGGTCGACTTGAGGTGAAAGCCAACATTTTAATTATTTAACATTGGTTCTTTCATCATCAAAATAACTATTTATAGCAAGCAGTGGATGACGACATAAGGAAGGAAAAGGCAGAACAATTTAGAGTGCAAAGAGATGCATCATATGTGTATGTGTGTGCATGTTCACCCACACTGAATCGTGTCCGCACACTAGAAACAAAACTAAACTCTTCTAACACTTCCTTCTCTGGGTAATCTCAAAATGTGAGCCAATTAGACGCTCTGATTATGAATTTGCCTTACTTTTGTGAAGAAATTTAAGGTGAGGTTTTATACCTGAGTGAATCATTTATTTTCTTAGCTACTTACAAATGGTCAATACTTCAAATGACAATTTCTTAAATGCACATATTGAGCACTTTGTACTTGGTTATACTTCAGAGATTCCAAGTCTTAACTATAAGAAAAACTATAACTATATAGGCAAAATAAGAGGATTTAAATTTGTGCCTCTGAGTCAAAGGTACCTTGATACTCAATACCCTGATAATTCCCTACTTGACCTTTATAGCCAACATTTCACTCACATTGCCCTAAATAAGTTGAATTATAAACATGTCAAGCTTCAGACTTCTGTGTACAATCAATGGGAGACAGCAACATCACACATTTGAGGACACAACACAAGTTGATGGTCAAGGTTGTGACCTTTTCCGAGAATCGACAGATGGAATTATGTTCTAGAGGATCAGCAACATCAGTCAGACCTGAACGGCCGAACGCCGAGCGCCACTAATAAAACCGTTCACAACACAATACAGCAGCTGGCTCCTCAGACATAAACACAGAGATTCATATTTGACATTTGAATGAGGATATTAACTGCTCTGAGAAGTGTCCAACTCATTCCAAAGTGGAGACGATAGACTAGAATATCAAGTAACCAACTGGCAGAGAAAAAGGCTTTATTAATCGAGATGTCAGCCCTTTTCAGTGGCTTTAAAATCTAGGGATAGGAGATGAATACAATAGCCGGATTAGCAAATTCCTGGCACTATCTGTTGATGGTGTATACAGCTATTGACCTTGGAGGTGGCAGTTAGAATGGAAAGTAGTTCACAAGATCACAACAACCACAAGATCCACTTCTACGGTTCTAATACCATTGTATTTTTCTTCTTTATTTGCAACTGTTTTGATTTTATTAAATTAACCTTATCTGATTCATTGCTTGTTTAAGTATTCCATCACGTTTTAATGAAAAACATAATGGTACATTCAAGCCATTTACATTGTAGCAGCGGTTCAATGCGGGATCATCCAGTTCTCTCCCATCACAAAACCAAAAATACTATCTAATGTTGGGGTTCCAAGTACTAACGAAGCGTCTTGTCATGCAACTCTTCCTCCATGTTTACCATCACCCAGCCAAGCTTCTGTCAATCGACTGTCTCCCAACTGTTGTCTTTTTTTTGTGTAGGGGGAGGGATGAGACCAGAGACAAAGTGCAGCAATCCTGCATTCATGAAGCAATCGTGCAGCAACATCCGACACCATGGTCTGTGTGTGTTTGTGTGCATGTGCTTGAGAGTATGTGCGCGTGTGTGCGCGTGTGTGTGTGTGTGTGTGTGTGTGTGTGTGTGTGTGTGTGTGTGTGTGTGTGTGTGTGTGTGTGTGTGTGTGTGTGTGTGTGTGTGTGTGTGTGTGTGTGTGTGTGTGTGTGTGTAGTATGTGTGTATGTGTGTGTTTGTGTGTGTACCGTAGCTTACAGTGCAATGGAGGAGCTTAAAGCTGCAGAGGTGAAGAATTCACCAGTGTGATTTGAGTCCCTGTGTCTGAATGTAACCTTTCATATGGAAATACTGAGCCAGGGTCGGGGAGGCTGCGGATGAAAGGCTGCAAGGCATGCCTTTCTCCCTCTCCATTTTTCCCCATTGTCTCTCTCCCTCTCTCACTCTCTCCTTCTCCTTTTAAATCTGTTTCTCTCGCTCTTTTCTTCCCTCTTCGAATCAGCCATGAGGTCTCGCTCACGGATTCTCAATTCTAGTTTCCTCCACCTTTTTCCTCTATCTGTTCTTCTGCCTTCCTTCCGAGTTGGGCCTGTTCCCCCGTGCTCTCCCATCGCTCCTCTCCCTTATCCATCATCTGTTATGTACTTCCTCCCTGCTTTGAGGGCTCTTTTACGGGCAAGAGAAGGCTCAGAGGCTCCCAAAAGGCCTGCGCTTTAAAGACACACTGATGCATCATGGGTTATTTCACACACACACACACACACACACACACACACACACACACACACACACACACACACACACACACACACACACACACACACACACACACACACACACACACACACACACACACACACACACACGTTGAATATGTATGCGCTGCACGCCACAGCTCATGCATACGGACACATACCAAAGCCAAACCAAACCCGCAGCAGCACTGTAATGTTATTGCAATTTAAAGCCGAGTTGTACACTTCCTACCTCTGCCAGTACAAATTATGGTCAGGACGCTTTGTTTTCTTTTTTTTCCCCTATTGGACCTCAGCACGAAACAGCAGACAAATGAATCTCATTGATTGTTTCTGCTCTTGGCGGATCAAGATGTCCGCCCGAGTTCAAATCAGCAACGTGTGGAAAACAATCAGCAAAATGCCTAATTGTAATCACGGTCACTTCATAGAGTGTGCTGCTCCTGTAATGACGACCACGTAGGCCTAGTGGAGTGTCATTTCGGCGGCCACTTTGAGAAACAACTGCTTACAAACACACACACACACACACACACACACACACACACACACACACACACACACACACACACACACACACACACACACACACACACACACACACACACACACACACACACACACACACACACACACACACACACACACACTCCAGTGGATTTCCTCATTGCTTCCTGTAGTGTAGCACGAAGGTGGCGCGGTTAACAGCCCACGCTGACCTGGAAGCTAAACTCAATGTTTCGTTTGTTCGTTTCAGGTTCAGCAATGATGATTGCAAGACGCTAATCTGACAGCAAGGGTAATTAGTCATCATATTTATTGAGGTTTATTCACCAACAAAAAATACATATTTATCCAGATTCGAAAATATTCTAAAGTACTGTTTTGTCAGTAAGCAAGGCTTTAATCCAAAGTGACTGAAAGTGAATTAAGAAGCAGGTGTAGTGTTCAGGCGACTAAAGGTAGACTGTGGGCATTGGGGATGGAACCCAACTTATTTTGTCTGTGGGATAAACACTCTTGCTCTTGCTACATACTATCCTGAACATTTTCTTGTTTAATTCTCTAAGTATAGTGGAAGGACATACAAAACATTTACCCTTCATCATGTTCGGTCATCCCTTCTATTGCTTTAAAAAAAAAAAATCAAGCAACCAACTTTGAACATTGGCAATGCTTCGTGAACATGCCTCTAGACGGCAGTGTGGGTATTGTACTTCTGTTGTGCTCCAACATAACGACTGAGCAGAGTCTTGCCTGGAGAAACATCAGCTTGAGCAAGCTCTCCTCTTCCACCCGGCTTAGATCCTCAACATCCATCGGGCTCAAAGGAGCCGCCGCAGAAGGGTTTAAACCGGCAGCTTACTGTAAGCCCAGATTGCTTGTGGAAGAAGGTAGCTAGCCATGTCTCGTACAGGCACAAGTCCTGCTTCCCTCAAGCGGGTTCCCTGCGAGGGGGTATACACAGGGACGTCTCTGATATTGTCACCGTGTGTGTGGACGTCTTTCCATTTCGGGAAGTGGCCTCAAAGAGCGATGGAAAACATGGAGCCCCGTTTGATATGGACACGCCGATTATCCAAACTGCTGGGGAATACGGGACTGAAGTTAGCTGGACTCAACCGCTAACACAAAACAAGCTATTATATTCAGTCATTTAACAACAGTGTTATCCAAAGCCTCCGACCGTGAATTCAGATAAGGATCCGAAAAGGAGCTTCTCCGCTGAAAGTAGGCTACATTAAGTCTGCTGACATTGGGAGATGGAACACGCTACATCTCAGCTGGAGGAGCCCGACACTAAATCTCCACTTCACCCTGTGCCCAAGCAGCAAGTATTCACACTTAAACATATCACTTTAAAAAAAAAAGAAGACATTCACATTTCCTGCGCCCTCCCCGATGCCGTCTGTGTGTTCCCGCCGTCATGTCGGGAGAGGGGGAACGAGATTAGAGAAGCCTTATCTGACGTGGAGGTGTGGGTTAGCCTCGACGCTCTGGCGGCTACGCTCGGGAACGTGGGGCTGAGGTAGCCCGACAAAGGAAGAGGATCAGCCTGTATCTAAAGCTGACGTACACACCGTCGACCGGCGTGGCCGTGGCCATGCAGAGACACAGGGAAGGAGCGTCACTGCCCCCTGTGAAGGAGAACCCACCCCCCTTTGGGTGGGTTCTCCTTCACAGGGGGTGGACTAGGTCCTTTTCCCAAGCCCACTATGGTCCAGCCGAACCCAGTGGACGACGTTCATAAACAACACAGGAAGCCTTGATTAATATAACATAACACTATGAAACGTGAATGTGATATAGGCCAGCCTGATGGTGAAGATATAAAATGTACATTTGTTTTTTTATTGTGTGCATTCGCGTACGCACAAATATCATTTTTCACACAATGAGGGATTGTGTGATTGAGGTTCAAGGTTATACATGAGAATACACAAGAATAAATGAAGAAATATAACGTAAGTGAAGGCTGTCAAAATGGGAGATACAATAGAAGGAAATCAAATAATAACTAAATAAGATAGCTAAATAAGTTTGCCTGCATTGTTTGGAGGCCGGTCAAGCCTTTGGATGGGCTCATCTTTCTTTATCAAATGTTCAGACAAAAAGGTGGTCGGCTCCTTCTTGGTTTTAATCAAATAACTCTTTCTTATTTCCTAGTCTTGATAGATAGAAAAGCAAGAGAAGCCTTAACGTGTGACTGTTCAAGTGATTTGAATTCAGCCACTTACATCAATCTGAAAGAACTCGTAGCCTCACAGATTTGTTTACATTCAGTCCCAATCTGCTGTTCATTTTGTGTCAAAAAAGGCACAGGTAAAATGAGCAGTGAAATTGCAAAAGTAGACTAAATCAATATAATTTCCAACAAGGCAGTGACAAAACAAACTACAACCACAACAACAACAGCAACCCCACAGAGCTCAAAAGCTACGGGGCGCTACGCTACGTGTACCTATTTCAGATCCACATGGGTTGGATTGGTTTGATCCGGAGGATCCTTTCAAAAGAATGAGTTTGACCCCTGGGGGGGGTTGGGAGGACAAGGTCGCATCTTCCGAGGCCCTGGGAAAATGTAAACATGGCGAAGAAGCGGTGACAGAGAAAAAACAATTCAATCAGCGCGTCTCTTGGTGGCTCCTGGAGCAGAGACCCACACACACACACACACACACACACACACATATGCACACACACACACGCATGCAAACGCACACACGCACATACTCACACACACTGGGACAAATGCACACACACACGCGCATGCAAACGCACACACACACACACACACAACCACACACACACATCCTTTTGTCGCCCCTCCACCCCACTGGGAGTGGCGAGAGCCCGCCCCGGAGGTGAGGAAATGAGAACATAGGGAAGGACTCTCTTTATGTAACATCAATACTCCACAGTGGGAGACAATACAGCGACTCCTCCGCAGATAAGGAAGCCAGAGAAGAACAAAAAAGCCACAACAACGTCAAAGGATCGATCGTGTGGCACCAAACATTGACTCTGGGGTGACCTTGGCTTTAGTCTGCTCCATATCGGAGCAGACGGGTACGATTTACACGGTTGGTTATTTTGAATCACAAAAAGGCGATCGTTAATCCCCCCGTGGCAAGGAGGAAAATGCAACGACCGCACCGCCACACGTCAGGTCGGTAGCGGTATGTTTGTGTTTCAAAAAAATCCTCTAATGGATCTGAACTAGCATGAACTGTGGATGGAAAAAAATCGGTGACAATGTTTTGCTTTTAGTGCAAATGTCAGAACACAAAGCGGATTATAATAACAGGGGTCCTGGCTGGCATTTGGTTGGGGACAAAGTGTGTGCATGTCATTATTAAGGTCGGGCACTTGACCGACAGAAGGAGAGACAGGAAGGGTTCAGTACAGAGGCAATGGCTTGGTATAAGAACCCCGCTCACACACACACACACACACACACACACACACACACACACACAAACAAGAGAAGAAAGACAAAAAGAGACTTGGGGGTCCAGCCATCCAAAGAACCGACTCTCGCACGCAGACATACACACACACACACAGTCTTTGGAAACATCATTGCCCTGCCACACCCACACACACACACACACACACCTACAAAAAGGCAATAAATGCTCTAGGTATAGATCTGTATTAGTGGCACACACACACACACACACACACACACACACACACACACACACACACACACACACACACACACACACACACACACACACACACACACACACACACACACACACACACACACACACACAGGGGTATAGTCACAGAGTCACAGCTAGCTCTCCCACCGTTTGACCCGTGAGCGCTTCGTGAGCCTCACGGAGGCCCCTCGCTGAGCCTGGGTATCGCCTTCTCCAGCCGTGCCTGAACGCCTCGCTCTAGCCTTGGGTCGCCCCGGAGCCCGGCTTCCTGTCCACCGGTGTGAACACAATCCGGGATGACAGGTTAAGTGGCTTACCTCCCCTCTGGGTGAGCTAATACGAGAAGGCAGGTCCCGCGGACAGCCCCGGTCGACCCTCCTCGTGGGTGTGCGGGTGGGACGGGGAGAGCGAGATGGATGGACGGGGACATGGGAGGTGATGGAAGGACGGTAAATAGATCGGGGACATGGACGGAGAGATGGATGGTGGAGGGGTTGATGGATAAATTGAGGGATAGCGAGGGAAACGGTATCGGCAGGGGAGCAGCGGAGGGACATTGGCCGGGACTCGGGGAGGAGTAGGAGGCTGTCAGACTGGGGACGAAGGTGAACTACGGGCTTTGGGCTGGGACTAAGGGGGTCCGTCGAAGACAGACGCGAAGAATCAGCCAACGTTAGGAAGACGCTTTTGGTTGACGTAGGTTTGAGAGTCCAGGATTTACATCATTCAATAATAATGAATCAACAGCAATCTCAGAGCACACCAGGTTGATGGAACGGACCAGGAGTACTCAACAACGGAGGCCGTCTCTGGAGCTAGTGGAGGTCCAAACCCAGTGCCTGTGGTGGAGATCCTTGTGAACCAATGAGACCCCCCCCCCCCCTCCTCTGGTGAAAGAAAGGAAGCGTTCGCTCCGTGGGTTTTCATTAATTTAACAAGTCATGCCGCCTGGACTTGATAGCAGTGTGGCCGAAGGCTGATTTCCTGTCCTCAGAAGATTGCAACGAAAAAAGAGCATCTAATATGTCATGTTTCGTATTTAGAAAGTTTGATTAGACTTGACTTTTAATTTTAATGAGAAAACTTGCCCCCGCGTCCCTTCATCCTTTGATCTTTTTTACTTTCGTTATTTTCACACAGAGCTCACAGCCATGATGACACTCTGCCACACCGTCCATCTGAAATCATTCACTTAATTACTCCTCAAAATGAGCCCTCAAATCACAACTCCTCATTCCCGCCCAGATCAGCGCTCCAGACGTCTCGACCCGGCCGGCCTCTTCCACCGGCCCGCCGGCGTTCCCGACTCAACACACAACACACCTCCACCCCCCCCCCCCCCCTCCCCCCCCCCCCCCCCCTCAACAAATACTCCATCCCGCCCTCTCATTGGCTCTCCGTCTCCGTATCCCACCTCGGAGCTCTCGGCGCGCTGCACCACCACCAAGGGCCAAACAAACAGGCAAAGCAAAACACAGCCCCCCCCCCCCCCCCCCCCCACAAACACACACACACACACACGCACACACAGACAGACGCAAACGCACACACACAAAGAAGGGGCATTTGTCTGGCGCTCGCCGCCGGCCCCTGTGACGGACTGCGGCGGCGAGCAGATTCCATCACCCTGACAGGCCCGCTTCTTGCAGCGGAGGTTCTTGGAGCTTCTAATTGCTGTGGGACCGCCGCTGCCTCCGACATCCATCACCCGTCCCTCCCGCCTGCTCCCAGGGAGGGACTGGTGGTGCTGGTGGTGCTGGTGGTGGCGGTGGTGGTGGTGGTGGTGGTGGTGCCGCCGGTGGTGGTGGTTTGTTGGAAGGATACCAGTGGTGCAGTGAGTAACGGGAAAGGGCGGTGGAGGTGGAGATTGTGGTGGGGAGTGGGGAGATCTTTCCTTTGTTGTTGTTTTTTTCTTCTGCGAGGGATATGGGAGGGCAGATAGATGTGGGGAAATGTGTGATTTCCTTTGACGCCCGGGCCAAATAACCTTCCAAACAAATGACTGCTGAGCCGCTGAAATCCACTGTGCGCGCAGAAAGGCTTTCGGAGCGGTCGATGGCAAACCGTTGTTGAAGCTGCAGCCTCCATTCATTCAGGACAGCCATGTTTGTC
This sequence comes from Gadus macrocephalus, assembly GCF_031168955.1. Classification (NCBI taxonomy): domain Eukaryota; kingdom Metazoa; phylum Chordata; class Actinopteri; order Gadiformes; family Gadidae; genus Gadus; species Gadus macrocephalus. The sequence continues at coordinate 3,790,589 of NC_082393.1, forward strand.
TGCCAATAATGCACAAACATCTTCTTGTGTGATTGATGGTAGCTCTGACGTAGGATTGTTGTCTATTATCAAAGAAGAAAATCACAATAATACTTCACTCGGAAGGAGATGCTCTTACCCAAAGTAACTCACATTGAATTTCTATTTTAGAGGCAGTTCATTCATGAGCAACTAAGGGCTAGGCATCTTGCCCAATGACGTCCACAGGTAGACTAGCCAGAACCATTCAACCAGTCAGACACCCTTACCACTGCACTTCATGTTGCTCCATCGATGTGAGCACGTTGACACACAATGACAGTGGCCATGTACAGTCGTCCATTTGAGACGAATAGGAGAGTGAGCAGCATCAAAGCCACCGTTGTTATTAGTCCACGCTGTCAGATAGAAGCAAGGCTGGGGGCACTGCGTAGGCCGATGGCTCCCACGTCCTCAACTAAAGGCATATCCGTCTCCTTAAGAGGCTTCCAACTCCCTATTTCAGTACTTATACAATGCACTTAAACAGGCAGTGCCTATATGCTCGCCGCAATGCTGATACGCAGTACGTAAACTGGAAGTACCCTTGGGAAGAAGGCTGTACCTATAGGCTGTAGCGCATAACAAGTGCTCTTGTTAGTAAAGCATTCCCCCCTCTATTGGGTTCTTTCATTTTAACACATTAGAAGACACACCTGTTCTCGTCAGACTCTTTGGGAAACAACATCATATATAATAAGGTAAAGCATAATAAGGTTAAAGAAAACGTGGAATAAATCGAATGTTTTTAAAAACGAAAGGAACCATTGGGCACACAAAACTCTGGAAACTTTGGGAGGAAAGCAAGCGTTGAATGAAACTTCCTGCAGAGTAAATACAATGGTAACACTGCTGACAGCTTCGCAGGGCCGGAGATATCCTCCAACAAGGACCTGCCAACCGCACAGCCCCAAGTGTACAGAAACAGAGGGGAAAGGGTGGTGGATGGAGAGGGGAGAGGGGGGGGAGGAGGAGGAGGAGAGGAACAGGCTGTCCTGGGGACACCAGAAATCCAGAAAGCAAGAGGAGGAGGAGTGGAAGAGGGGAGAGAGTTGGCGAGGAAGGAGGAGGAGAAACCAGTGTTTGGATGTGTGTATGAGAGAGAGGCAGAGACACAGACAAATTAGAGTAAGATTAACGTGAGATTGTACTGAGAAAGTGAGTGAGAGAGAGAGAGAGAGAGAGAGAGAGAGAGAGAGAGAGAGAGAGAGAGAGAGAGAGAGAGAGAGAGAGAGAGAGTGTCAGTGTGTCCTTCACTCTTTGTGGAAGGAGCCCACGCACCAGCCTGTGAGTGTTCAGGCCCAGCGTGTGGCATGTGCCTATTAGACGAGCCCACCCACCCACTCCAACTCCTCCTTCATCAGCTCCATCACCTCGTTCTCCAGCACCTCCTCCTCCTCCTCCTCCACCAGCTCAACCACCTCGTCATCCAGTTACACCACCACCTGCTCCTCCTTCAGCCCCGTACCTCACTCCACCACCTGCTCTACCGTCCTCTCCTACCCCCTATCCTCCCTCCATACTACCAGCACCACCACCACCACCACCACCACGACTACTATAACTACTGCCACTACCATCGCCATCATTGCTCCTCCATCACCACCACCACCACCACCACTACTCATACTCCTACAATAACTAGTCCTCTACCAGTACTAATATCACTACTCCTTTACCAACACTAGCACTACTACTATCGCTAGTCCTCTACCAGTACTAATATCACTACTACTCCTCTACCACCTCCACCACCACACAATACGACCGGCAGCAGCAAAAGCTATCTCCATGGAAACCAGACCCGGCGCCAATCCCAATCACAGCTACCCCTGCTCCTTACCCAGGATGCAATGCCGCTCACGCCAGCAGAGAGAAAATATGTGTTTTGCAGTCTGGACCCTGCATGACACAGAGTCGCCAGAAGGAACATACTTTGAGAGGAGGAGGAGAGAGAGACCCCCGCTTGGCGTGCTCAGAGCGAGGGCAGTCTGCCTTGAGTCCTGGGCTGGTTGGGAGACAGCGCTGTGGATTCAGAGTTAACTCGACATGGGATGAGTTCGAATTAGAGTCGTAAAAATAAAGTGTTCAATGCTTCCTTATAGAATGTATGTGAACTGCGGTTGTGTGTCTCAAATGACGATACCATTATGGGTGATGGAACCATCGTTGACCTCTCTACTGGCTTCACTCAAATATTATCAATATTCTTTTTCTCGTTTTTGGAATCAATGTGGCAATGTGTCCACATCATCTTGCCTTAACCATGGCTCACCATATAACACCACCCTATACTGTGCCATATCACAGCCCCCTTTACCAGAACATACTGTACCATATCACACCAAACCATGTGCTGTCATCAAACCTTCCATTGTACACTATACCATTACCACACCATACCATAATAATACCATAATATACCAACCCAACACCATGCCATACTACACTATACAATACCATACAATAAACCACACTATACCATACCACATAATGGGTTCTTACTGAACCATGGCCATATGGTTACGTGATATGGTTTGCTTTTACTCTATCCTCATCAATCCAACTCATTCCATGTTCTCCAATCTAATTGGAATGCGTCCGACGACACAGCTTCACAGCGATGTGAACAAACCATTGGACTATTCCCACCCATCAATAAATGACAGGATGTGCGCGCCAGACCCATGTTGTACACGCCGGGCATCGGCAGACGGTAAGAGTTCAATAAAAGAGGTGCTCGGCCATTGTTAGTGTTGCATAATGCATTCTCCTCAACACATCCACACTGACCCAAAGTCCTACACACATACACGCGCACACACACAGACACACAACCGTATTAACATATAAATGCAGAAACACGGGAGAGAAAAGTATAATTTATGAGTATCTGTAATTTGATGGACACCAATATTTCATGCACAAGTCACTCCGCCCTGAGGATGCGACTTAATGCATGCACACACTTTCCCGCTCCTAAATCACTTGCAAGCCCTTGCCATGTCTCCCTCCCCCACTCTGCCCCTATGGTGCTGCTTGCATGGAGATTTTGTTCAGAGATGACCCCCCCCCCCCCCTCACCACCACCGTTTAGTTGCTTCAATAGTAAACGTCTGGACATAAAGCTGACTGAGATGGAGATCAGTATAAGCCTCACATCATGGTAAAGAGATCCTTCATTCAGCACAACATATCTTAACACGATGTTCCTAATGGCAGTGACACAAAGAGAGAGAGATAGAGCGAGAGAGAGCGAAAGACAGAGAGAGAGAGAGAGCAGAATAGAGAGCGGACAAGAGAGAAGAAAATTCCAGTTCTTCTGGAATGCCCTTAATATAAATATTCCCCATAAAACTAAAAAAAGACGACAGGCCAACTGCCAACAATCAGGACGCTGCTGTTCATTGGCCGAAAACTGACACACTCTGTTTGGCTTTTAAACCACTCCCCCTTGTCCATGGGTCCCTCTCTGGCAGCATTCCAATAGTCAATATTTAGCGATTCGGTTGCTTTTGCTTCATAAATCTTCAAACGTTCTGCTCGATCGTACCCACCTTTATCCAATACATACAGCAGCAGCCTGAAGCGACCGAAGGAGGAGCTCCTGACCAAGGACACATTAGTGTAACGCAGGAAGAGCTTCGGAGATGTTTACAACTAAAATGGCGCTGAGGCAACACAGCGGCCTCATTTCCACCCCGCTCCTTTCCTTCTGCTCGACCGCTAACTGCCACGGCTTGCTTCCTCGAAGGTACAGTGAGCAAGGAGGACAAAGGTAAAGGTTTTGGAACACAGCCTCTCTCTCTCTCCCTCTCTCTCTCTCCCTCTCTCTCTCTCTCTCTCTCTCTCTCTCTCTCTCTCATTATCCCATCCTCTCTTTCTTGTTCCTCCCTCTCTCTCTCTCTCTCTCTCTCTCTCTCTCTCTCTCTCTCTCTCTCTCTCTCTCTCTCTCTCTCTCTCTCTCTCTCTCTCTCTCTCTCTCTCTCTCTCTCTCTCTCTCTCTCAGAGCCATTTCAGCACCATGGACAGAGGCAGAAAAACACAAGTCCAATTCACGGCTGGGACACAAACCATTTTCCTCTTTAAAGAACACCACCATTCTGACCCCTCTAACCCTCCCCCCCCCTCCTCCTCCTCCTCCCCCACGCCCCAGTACCCTCCCTCTCGCCCCTCCCTACAGTTGACTTAATCACTCTTTTTTTCGGAGGCACAATGAGACTGGTACGGCTGCTAGGCACTCACTTCATTAAAGCTCTATTCAGGGCTGGGATCAAGGGCCCGGCGGCGAAGGCGTTCTGGCGTTCCCCGGCCCTGATTCAATCAGAGCAGACGTGGCGGGGCAACAAAAAGCAAGGCGTCTCGCCGCTTCATCTGATTCCGTTGTTAATTAATCGATTTCACCCGCAGCTTATCCCATCATCTCTCTAATGGAACATATTTTAACATCAATTCTGAACTTTTTTTTACTGCCGGTGCGCACGCTGAATGCCACATTTTCCCGAACACGTGCCTCACAAAAAAAGACTACCTTGAAACAATTTTTTCTGCCTTTATTGGGCCCTATTTCATGCCGTCCGTACTACCTTCCTGCCTGCCTTCCCTCACCAGTGTTTGATATCAGTCCATCCTTCTTCCTCCCTCCCTACAAGCCTCCATTCCCTCTACCTTCCATCCTTCCTTCCTTTCCTTCTCCCTACTCCTCTTACTCACTCCTTCCGTCCGTCCTTCCCGTCTCCCCACCTCCCTTCCACATTCCTTCCGGCATTGCCCCCACTCTCTCCAAACCTTGTACCCCTCCACCTCTCTCTCTTTCCTGCTCCTAATGGGGGGACAAGATGTGGCCCAGTGGCTTGTCTTGTGTCTGTATCTGGTGTTATCGCTGGCCGAATGATCTAAGCAGTAAATAAACCGGTAGCTTTTAGCAGATGTAATCACTGAGATGTAGCGGACCCGCCAAGCTGTAGATAGCTATAGTGCTAAATATCTATTGTGCTAGTTAGCTATATCGCTATAGCGTTAGATAGCTATAGTGCTAAATATCTATTGTGCTAGTTAGCTATATCGCTATAGCGTTAGATAGCTATAGTGCTAAATATCTATTGTGCTAGTTAGCTATATCGCTATAGCGTTAGATAGCTATAGTGCTAAATATCTATTGTGCTAGTTAGCTATATCGCTATAGCGTTAGATAGCTATAGTGCTAAATATCTATTGTGCTAGTTAGCTATATCGCTATAGCGTTAGATAGCTATAGTGCTAAATATCTATTGTGCTAGTTAGCTATATCGCTATAGCGTTAGATAGCTATAGTGCTAAATATCTATTGTGCTAGTTAGCTATATCGCTATAGCGTTAGATAGCTATAGTGCTAAATATCTATTGTGCTAGTTAGCTATATCGCTATAGCGTTAGATAGCTATAGTGCTAAATATCTATTGTGCTAGTTAGCTATATCGCTATAGCGTTAGATAGCTATAGTGCTAAATATCTATTGTGCTAGTTAGCTATATCGCTATAGCGTTAGATAGCTATAGTGCTTAATATCTATTGTGCTAGTTAGCTATATCGCTATAGCGTTAGATAGCTATAGTGCTAAATATCTATTGTGCTAGTTAGCTATATCGCTATAGCGTTAGATAGCTATAGTGCTAAATATCTATTGTGCTAGTTAGCTATATCGCTATAGCGTTAGATAGCTATCGCACTAAATCTCTATAGTGCTAGAAATCTACAGCACTAGATCTCTATAGTGCTAGGTAGCAAAGTCATGGCGTTAGATAGCTACAGTGCTATATAACTATATGCTAGATCGCTATAGCGCTAGATAGCTTTAGTGCTACAAAGCTATAGTGCAAGACAGCTAAAGCCCTAGATCTCTATAGTACTAGATAGCTTTAGCTTTATAAAGCTCAAGTGCTAGATATCTATAGTGCTAGTTGACTATAACACTAGATAGCTATGGTGCTAGATATCAGACGCCAGAGTACGTTTATTTTCAATCATAATAATGAATTACCTTCAAAGCGCTTCTGAAGGATCCCAGAAAGCTGTGCTGCATTAATGCTAGACGGAAAATTAGGGAAATGTGAAAACATAGTAAATGTGTCTTTGTGGGGGCGGTATCACACCTCATCCACTAACAGCGGGGAACACCCACCTGGTTGATGCAGGGGTGCCAGTTTGCGCTCACTAGCGGGCTATCACAGTGGAGAGGAAAGGAAAACATCCAATTAGAGAGCCGCAGGCGATTGGCTGGTCATGTTGGAGCATTTAGATTTACCTCTGGATTGTTTTTTTAAGACCTCCCACAGTCCGACGGCTCCTAGTGGGGGATCAGAGAACTGTAGCTACAGCGAAGCCCCCCCCCGTCTGAACACCGCTCCGTCAACTCTCCGTTCATAGCAGTGGATAGCATTCTTCTTGCATTTATTATTAACTTCCGGTGGCCTGCATTGACATAGTGCTCATGAAACTCTTCGCCAAACATGAACTAAAGTGTTTAGTTCAAATTAATTATATTTGTTACTTTTACTAAAATTTTTAGGAAGTAAGTAAGTCGTTTCATAGTAGCAGGTTCCTGATATAATGCACTTTCATGACATTCAAACAATCACGCACCACTAAACCATTCATTCATCAAATGATAAATGAATCAATACAACCTTATTATGTTATGTTTTAACCTCATCTCTCTTGGCCCTGATTGGCTGATGGGAGGGAGGTGTGTATGTGTGTGTGTGGGGGGGGGATGATTAAAAGACCCAAACCATTTAGCAATCAACTCCATTATCTCCCCCCCCCCCACCCACACACTTAATATTCCCTCCCATCCTGGCATCCAGCATCATGATTGAGAGCTTGTGTGCGCCCGTGTTAATTGTTCTGTAAACACCGGAGCAGAGGGTGTCAGAGAGAGAGAGAGAGAGAGAGAGAGAGAGAGAGAGAGAGAGAGAGAGAGAGACAGAGAGAGAGAGAGAGAGAGAGAGAGAGAGAGAGACCGAATGAGAGCAGGTGAGAGAGAGAGACCAAATGAGAGCAGGTGAGAGAGAAAGCGAGAGAGCTCTCGTTAGCTAGTCACCCCAAATCCCCCTCCCCCCCCTCCCTCCCTCCCCCCCGCCCGGACACCTTCTCCTCCCCCCTCCTCCTCCTCCACCCGTCTCTCCGGCTGGGGCTTTCTTCTCTCCACAGGCCCGGGCTTCCTTTAATGTACTTAATTATCACTGCAGAAGTGTTAATTGGATTTCATTATGTATAATTTATGTCGTTTCAGATGAGGGAATCTTTAATGCGCCGCTAATGTGGGTGTCGTCCGCGGGACCTGGCGTCGGTGATTGTGTGGGCGCGTTTGACAGAGTGTTCTGTCAATTAGGGAAGGAGAGCGGTGACGGACAGCTACTGGGCTTAAAGCGCTCCTCCGTCTGCCCCCGTACGGGAGAATCCCCCAGGCGACGGACCGCAGCCCGCCAAGCTGCTGCAGGTGAGATGTGAGAGTTGTGGAGAGAGCGAGAGCGAGAGAGCGAGAGCGAGAGAGAGAGGCAGAGAGCGCATAGAGGACGGCACAAGAGAGCAAGATCTTGAAAATAAACAACATCCCCACAAGGAAACTCTCCCTCTCTGCTCCCTCGTCCCTTCACTTCTACACCGTGGATGAGTGGCGAGTTCACGCCTCCCCTATGGGATCGAGCTTTGATAAGGGCGTGGGAACAAACATGACTGACAGGCGACGTTGGTTCCCCAGACCAATCAGGGAAGAGGGGGTCTGATGGATCAAAAACAAGCAAGAAGCAGGCAGAATTTGAGCAAAAGGCAGGCGCAGCGAAGCGGAACTGATATTCACACAGAGCATCTCAGCCACTAGTAGCCGACAGATGGCTCGGGCATTTCCTTAAAATGACGCTCAAATGATAGCCCTTAAATCTAACTTACAGCATGCTTGGTGGAGTTTGGTCTAGCTTCACTGCAGCGTTCACGATGTCCAACATAAGCAAACTATCAAAAAAGCTTGACGTGATAATGGTCTACCGGTGTTCATGTCAGAACAGCACATGGAGCTAATGTGTACAATATGCATACTTTCATATGAGTAAGTCGATGCATTTCATCCACTACATGGCAATTCATGTATTTCTTGGGAGAAGGAAACCAATTAATTAAGAGGGGGACCTCTGGGTTCTGCGGGGAGTCAATTAATCATTCAATTCTAAACTAGAAATGGGGTTCATTTGGTTATTTGCTGTTTCCTCACCTTTCCTTGTTTCCTCACATGACATTTTTTGCGATTAAACTAACTGCATGGCAATGATATTTTCCACCAAGATAACATTCTTTCGCCAATTATTGAGTGTATTCCCCAAAACACAAAGTAATTCCTTACTAGAGAATATATTAAATTCTCCATAAAATTGCCTGTAAATGTGTTATGCCACAAACACCAAATATGGATGAATTAATGAAAAAAGAAGAATGAATTTATGTATCTTTGTTTTGATAAGATGAAAGACCTGGACAATTTGCAAGAAAGATGAAAATATTCAATATGCTATTAACTTATGTTCTGGTCCACTGTTTGGAGTAGCAGCAGGTCAACTATGTAGAATGTACAAGATGGACATAAACATGGTTTATTAAACATTTCATCACATTCTTTTTACAAACCAAAAGCAACACTCATGAGACCTTAGCGTGTTAGATAGATTATCCATCAGGATACAATAGTCTGATTTATTTAATATCAGTGTGAGGCTTACAAAAAACGAGGGCCAAATTTATCAAAAGCTAAACGGAAAAAATATGGCAGCAAATCTATCAAAACGTTCCAAATAATAATCAACTCTCTTTTTCTTCTCCAACGCTTCTATGTAGAGCCCTGGCATCTAAATCAGCCAAGGAGCCGTTCAAACGGGAGATAATAGAAAAGAAGGAAATATAAATGGGTCTTCTTAAACCGCACCCGTTCAGCCATGAATGTCTTTCAGTTAATTATACTGGTTCCATGTAAAATATGGACTGGATCAACGGAACGATGTTCACAGACGGCCCCCATCCGTCATGAAGCAGTCCATTCGTCATGCTGTGGAGTCGTTGGTCACCCAAGGGGGGTCTTTGGATAACATGAGACTCAAAGCCCTGAAGACGGAAACAACAGTGGCAACAGGGCCCTACGTGTTGGAGCCACCACACTTGTTAGGTAATTACAAGCAACTTTGCGACGAACAATTTTGTTAATTTATTTCTGTATTTTAATTAGAAGAACATTATTGTCTCTTGGGGCTGTTTATTGCAGTCCTGTCTGTTAGAAAAAAAGTGACTGAAATAACATAATTGATTAGAAACCTAATTTGAGGACATGCGTTCGAAAGAGGTTAAGGACATAAATGTTTATTACGTACAGTTGCAAACTTAAGGATGATGGCAAAGAAACTTTTAATTAATAACTGCATCTTCCAATCATCTGATACATTTCAATTTCCTGCCTTCCCCCACTCATTTGCCCTCAGTCTATTGCTAGCAAAGATAAGTGACGACAATACATTGTTTTTAAGTGCAAATGGTAAATATCGTTGCAGATAGCATAGCTGTAGTTAGCAGCCACATATCACACTGCAACAAAATGCTTCCAAAAAAAAAAATCAAGATTCCCTGTCACATAATGTCTTCCTGATTCGTTCATCTTAGCCTACTGTCGGATCATTTAGCAGAACAACTTAGTGTCATCTTTATGTTGTAGTGCTTACAGTGGATTGAGATTCATGTCATGGAGGGGCTACTGAAGGCAAGGCATCTTGCTCAAGAATGTTTCAAGTAGGCCCCAGACTCCAGGGAGAGAACCCAGTCCCTAAAGGCTGGGAGTGGACCAACCTTGCCACAACACTATATAGTCCCTGAAGATCACTTCAGATACACCCTGAGACACACGTTATATACATTCGGAAACCATTTTTCGAAACCCTGGCGCGTATCAAGCGCCATCCATAGCCACCAATTATAATAAAACAGCGGACAAATCCTCAATTCTCAGCTTCAGACTTGTGTTCTTCCCATTAAGCTACATGGCTCTCTGTGGCACGTCTGGTGTGTGGGACTGCTGTGCTTTGTTCAGGGTAGACATCCCTCTGTCTTAGCCGTGATATTACCCACCACAGCATTGCATGTTTACTTAATATGTTCATGGACCTTGATCAAAGTTACAACCTCGATACAAGGGCATTGCTTTAGGAGGGCTGAGCAGCCCATCTCCCTCTGAGCTGATCGTAAAAGCGTGGCTACAGGATGGGCCATTACTCGCTCGTTATTCAAAGGCCTACACATGTAAATGAGGTTCGACGGTGATCACGGTAACCCTGACTCCTACAGAACAGGGTTGGTCAACATGGCAACGCCCGGGGCCAGTGAGGCATGCAGTTTTTATGACATACTCGAACGGCCGGAGACGGGATCACTGATGCAATTCCCCGCATCAATATATATGTGTACGCCTTCTACAGTATAGGCTCTGCATTGTAATTGGAACAATGTGAACGGGTTTCTCATATGTCTGCAGCAACGTATGACAAGTCGGTCGATGAGTTAAGGAAGTATTGCGTTTTGTCCCGAGGCTGGTGTTTGGTCGGGAGGCGATGAAAACCTTGGGTGAGCCGTCCTCACTGACCAGGTTTGTGATCGCGTACGAGTTCAGCCTGGAGCGTCTCTGAGAGAGAAATCGATGAATTAGATCATAATTGATTTGATCCAGCTGTTGCTAAGAGAACCGCCATGTTTATGCGTTGAGACGGTCAGATGTATCACCGGTTGAGGATCCTCACGACGAACACAAGCCCATTTAAAGATGTTGTTTCCTGCAGCTCTGCTCATGAATAGTAAACCTGCATATCAATTCCTAGAAAGCCTTCAAACAGGACTCTGCTGCATGAATGTAGGTCTGTGCATGCGATCCTTGCGGAAGAGCATTGAGAGCTATACCGCAAGAAGGGAGGGATCCAAGGAAAAGAGAGAGAGAGCGAGAGCGGAAAAGAGCGGAGGTAGTAGGGGGGGGGATGATGGGGGAATAAAGAAAAAGGAGAGGGAGCCAAATCTAAAGAACACAAGCATTGCGAACCTTTAAAAGAGCGAGCGGCAACGCTGACACGGCAAGGACGAGTTAAAGTGAACAAAGCTTTCTGGACCGCTGGGTGTGGGCGGCGATGGTGCTGGTGGGGCTGGTGGGTCCCCTCGGTCTTCCAAGAGGCTGCCATTGATCTAAAAATACCCCCCCCTAGCAGCAGCAGAGGCAGCAGCAGCAGCAGCAGCAGCTAGGAGAGGAGTGAAGGGAGCCACCATCAGCGGCAGCTCGGCTGTTTGTTGTCGCATCGCTCTTCTGGATTGCGCGTCTCCCATGATGCAACAGGAGAACCCCCCCCCCCCCCCACACCCCACCCCCTCCGTTTGAGGGGTTTGCGGAGCATGTTTGGACATGTCTGAGAACTTTGATCAACAAGGGGTTGCATTCCCTGTGAAACTGCAGCCTGGCACGTGATCCAAAAGGGTGGATGGAGCGGGCTGCTCCGATGGGGATACTGGTTTGAGGGGATGGAGGGTCGAGCCGAGCATGGGGTAAAGCGGGGGGATGGGATGGTGGGGTTTGAATGGGAATAATCAGGCTGAACGGAGAGGGGGATTAGGAGGGATCTATCGGTCTAACATGCTGATCACATGCTTGTGTAAGCACGGCATACTGATTTACAAATGCACAATAAATATGTCTGTATAAATGCATAGATAATGTTTATCAGGGCAAAAATCAATTTTTTCTGTGTGGGGCATGATTTCACGCGATTCATACGTAGGATATGTTTATGTGCAAGGAATCACGCGTAAATTCATACATGTCCTGGTCCCCCTTATAAAATAAACAAAAGTAAATAAAGACCCATGAATTATCGACAACTGCATGTCAACGTAGTGCATGTGCATTTCAACGACTTCATATTTATTACCACTTTGTTATTTATGTATATTTACGTGTTCCAGGGAATCAAAGACATCATTGGTTTGAGAAGAGCAGGCAGATAAAGTATTCACCCACATACATCCAACACAAGTGGTCCAGCAGCAGTGAGTTTCAAAGGGCTGAAACCTGGCTGAAATGTATAGAACAACAAACCCCGAGGGGAGTGAATTCAAATGGCTTTCAATGATGAAAAAAAACGAAGTTCGGGGGTAGCATGTGTGTGTGTGTGTGTGTGGGGGGGGGGGGGGGGTATAATATCAGGAGGAGAAGGATGACAAGAAGTCAAGGCAATGCAGGAAGACATTATACCCGGTGTACCCGGGTCGTCTTTCCGCTAGGATGGCTCTGTCGGCTCCGCCATCCCCCTCGCCCGGCCATTATTTTTATCTCCTCCTCCACGACCCTTTTCTTCCCCTCTCTCAGGTTGAATGGATGATCTAAATTGGCTACAGAATAAGAGCATCCTAGGGCTAGAAACACAGGCTAACAGGCGACGGGGAGACCCAGGTCAACAGCCAGAGAGAGAGAGAGAGAGAGAGAGAGAGAGAGAGAGAGAGAGAGAGAGAGAGAGAGAGAGAGAGAGAGCACTTAATCCCTGAATACCTCCTGACTCCATTAGCAGAATAAGGGATTGACAGAGTCGTGGAGGAAGCCCTAAATGTAGCTCTGGTTGCTGCTGCTGCCCTCATGCTTTCAAGCCTGCTTGGCCCTGGGCAGAATTCAAGTGTAAGTGGATGAAAACAAGGGAAGAACTAGACCAGAGTGGTGTTGAGACACAGGCTGAATGAGTCCACAATGCTGGACATGGATGGGGGACGGGGCTCAGGCAGCGTGGCAAGACAGCCTGTTTTACTTTACTGCTGTGGAATCGAGATGGTTCCGTTCACGGCTGGTTGGGTTGGTGTTGGTTGGGCGATTTGTTTATTGGATTGCAGGGGTATTTGGGGATTTTGGTTGGTTAGGGTTGGTCGACTCAAAAGACGTCTAGTCTCTCTATCTGTATTGGACTGCTGGTGTCATGGTGAACCCTGCTTTTAGAGAAATACAGCTTTATGTTCAGCAAAGCACAGAGTGCTGGCATTCATAAAATGTAATGTTAACTCGCTGCTTTAATCATATTATTTCTGTCTCTATTGCAATGGCATTCATCATGATTTGGCTCCATCCAAGTGCTTAATTAATTGAATGAAATAAAATGTTATCAAATTCAGGGAAGACAGGGTCATGTCTATAAATGAATTAAACAAGGAGATTTCTAAGATTATTGGCCGAGTATTCTGCGAAACGTCCAACACTAGTCATTTAATAAGGCTTACTCCAAATAACTCCATTTCAACCGAGGTCTAGAAGCAAATCCTCAACGACAGCTTAGTTTTTAATGGCACAGCCCTAGAAATACGTACATGTTCCCCCTCTTGAGCTGTCTCATTAACATTCCCAAGAAAAGATTCTTAAGTTTCCTGCATGCCCACTGAGAAAGACGATCACTGAGAAAGACGTTCCTTGCCTGTGTCTCCCATGGCAAGGAACCATCTCTCTCTCTCTCTCTCTCTCTCTCTCTCTCTCTCTCTCTCTCTCTCTCTCTCTCTCTCTCTCTCTCTCTCTCTCTCTCTCTCTCTCTCTCTCTCTCTCTCTCTCTCTCTCTCTCTCTCTCTCTCTCTCTCTCTCTCTCCTTCATATGTGATTACAGATTCTGCCCGTGGACACCGTGAGCAGCTAGCTGGTCCACTTTGACAGGTAATTGTATTATGTGTGCGGAGGTGAGAGGCGTGTGAGGGCCTTGCTCAGCCCCCCCTGCTGGTAGCCTGCTCCTGGGCTGAGGACCTGGCACGGCCCTTCGCAGGGCTACCAACAGGTATGGTTTTAATGAGGCGGAGTGCAGGGGAGAGGCGTCGCGTCGCCGTGGAGCCAGACCAGAATAGTTTGGTTGGGAAAGCGCAGGGGCGAAAACTTTTCAGCGAGAAGCTGTTGTGACCGCGGATGTAGAGCGGCCGCTATCCCTGGGATGGGGAAAGGAAAAATATCACACCTTGCTGATTTGCAAAAAAAAAAAAAAGCTGTTAAAATAAAAAATGTGAATCTGAACACTCACGGCTCTCCGCCTCTGACAGGTCGGAGCCGGTTTGGATGTGGGAATATCAGAAACAGAATAAGAATATGCGTATATGTTTCAATCTTCAAACCGTAATTTCAGAGCAGGAGGGGGATTAGTGGGGGTCTCGTTCCACCATCGTGGGGCACCGTAGTAGGGGCGAGTAGCACTCTATTTATTGTGGTACCATATCGTTATTTCATTGTAGTTTCAATAACATACATCATTTTAACTACCAGTAACCAACTGACTGGATGCAACGGATCAGTCAACCCAACAAATAACTGAACATGATTAACCTTCAGTGTGGTTTAAACCCTGCTCTCTATATTGGGATAGTTTGACTAAAATGTCAAATAAAACAATACAACAAGGCTTTCTGGTCGATTAGTTAAAGTTGGGAGACTAAAAGCAGCAGTAAAGTCCTGGCAGGTTTTTATTTGTGACAGCCTTTATCGCGATTGCTGTCTCAGAGGGCTTCTCAGGCCCGGACTTTACGACACCGCCATAACCATAAGCCGCCAAAAGGGCAAGGAATAAACATCTTCATACTCAGCGCAAATAGGACTGAGCCTTGAGAAGGAACACAAGACGTTATTTCAGGGACGGCGAAGGCATGCGGCTGCTGCCAATGGCTCCACATGATATATCAGCAAAATGAAGGAACGCAAAATGGGCACATGAATGCATAGCGAATTGGAACAGTTACAGATTCCCTAACAGCCACAGTCAAGAAAAGATCTGGCATCAAAGCATGAAATCTCTCTCTCTCACCCTAATTCTGAAATTCCCCCACTCACAGTTTAAGCATGGGCTGATTCACAAGCTGAGAATCTATTAACGAACTGTGAGTGCATTCATGTCTAGAGATTTCCCGGGAATCTCCAGTCTAATTAGATTGAGTGAGGGTAGGCCGGTATTCTCCAACAAAGCAAACTTCACTTATTCTCTGGACACGACTGGACACAATAGAGAGAAGTCAAGTAGAGTCCCAACGCTAATTGACTCAAATGACCACCAATCATCCTAACATCCACATCCTGACTCCTCATTGGTGGACCGCCGGTGCAAAAGGTGTCGGACTCAAAAGCTTGACTCGTGAGGACAGGCAGAGTGAATCAGAAAGAGCTGTCTTTACTGGAGGCCATGGTTCGGTACAAGGGTCGGCGGTAGAAATCAGGGCAAAGGTACAAAAAACCTGAGGCGACAGAAGTGTCGAGGGGGGTCGAGATGCGGTCGAGAGGATGTTCAATAGATCACTGGGAAGTTAATGCAGCGACTCTAGACACAGAGGTACTAAGATGAACTGGCACAGAGGGAGGGAAACACACTGACTGAACCCACGAGGAGGAGGGAGGTAATGAGGGACGGATGGAAGCAATCAAGACGATCACAGGAGGGGAAACACAGGGGTGTATCTGGATCGAGAGGAGAGGCGAGTAATGCCAAGTCACACAGAAAACAATGACAGAATAACGGAAACAAATAATTAAACATCTAAGGAGCGATGATGTTTTAATGTTTCGCAACGACTTCGTAATGTCGAGATTTGTTAAAGCATATTATAGACACAATATCGTACAAAACTGTGACCGATATCAAACTCGAAGGTTCCCACTACGGATATACACTAAACTATGCAAAGATGTGTAAAAAGTACGGGTAAGTTACTGAATACATAAAACACACACACAATGTGTTCTCCTTATGAAGCATCATGTCAGGTAGGGGAGATCGCCATTCGGTTTATTTCATTGATGTCTTACCTTTGGATTTGGGATAATGTGACTAATGATATTTTTTGTTGAATAACAGTACATGTAGAATGATTGCATTATCTTGTCATTTTCTTTGAGTGCAATAAGAACAGTCGAGGTTTGTGTTTTCCTTTGAGATAGACATGCTGCCATGTCTCTAAGTCGGATTTTGGCACTGAGAAAACCAGGTATGGTACTAACTTCATTAAGTTAATAGTGTTTATGAACTCAAACACCAATGGCTGTTGTCGTGTATCCTACAGAGTATTCGTATATTTGTCAACTCTTCGTGTGATACCGTCTTCTGACACTGTTTTGCTGTGGGCTCGGTTGCCTGAGTCTGAAGTCGTTTGGAAGGAGACACGCTGCCACACCGTACAACAACCCAGACCTTTTCACCTGGGATCTGAGCCAGTTTGCCCTGAAGTACGAGAGCTGAGGCTGAGGTCTGACAATGTCCTAATGTGTACAACCTGACTCATTTAAACCACATGAGGGATGAGTCAGCTTAGCAAACAGAGACAGAAACAGAGAAGGAGGGAGACAGAGGGAGAGAGCGAGCAAGTGAGCGAGAGAGAGAGAACAAGAGAGCGAGTGAGCAAGAGAGAGAGAGAGAGAGAGAGAGAGAGAGAGAGAGAGAGAGAGAGAGAGAGAGAGAGAGAGAGCGAGTGAGCAAGAGAGAGAGCGAGAGAGCGAGAGAGCCTGGGAGTGCATAACTCTGCTGCTACCTAATTACACCGAGAGGCATTTCACATATAAATACTGAAACAGGAACAGGTGCTAGACTTAATTATTGTTCAATGAGCTTAGCAGACAAAATTGTGAATGAAGGGTAGATGATAATGGAGAATAAATACAGAAAGTCAGACCCTCTGCAATAATAATTTTTTTACTCTGTGTGGAGTTTGTTGGATGGAGGGTTGAAGGGGATGGATAGAGGGATTTGGGGTTGGATGAGGGGGTTGGATTTGTGGCCCATATATCATGCATTCCTACCATAGAGCATAAGAGTATGAAGTCAGCAAGACAGAACCCAAATGTTTGTATTTACTGAGGTCCACAATAAAATACGTATTCTATTCCATCCGCTCCGTGTATTTGCTGTGAAATTCAACTTCTGGAGTTCTGTCAAACTGAGTTAGTGGCTGAGGGCCGGTTCAGAAAGAAGCAGATTTGACAGCTGTCAAGTGAGGGCTGTTGTGCACGGCGGTACACATGTACATAGCCCTTAAAACACTCCCCCTCAGAGGGATTCAAACCCCTGGGATTGGCAGACTGACCTCGGGTCAGCAGGGATTCTGGAATAAAAGCAACAAAAGTATGTTCTCGTCTCCCGGTCATAACTCTGTTCTAACAGCAATGCAGAACAGAAGAAAAACCTCGAACCATCACGCCACAAAGGAATATCTTTCAATGAATTTCGCTATCTCACACCATTCCACGAAAGTCGTGGAATGGAATGGAAAATCAAACAGTTTCAACTTCAAAGAAGCCGCGCGGCTCAATATTGAAACGGATTGTATGCTCTCTGTGATCCTTTGGTAGAAGTACAAGAAAAACAAGAATAAAAAGGGTATTTCTCAAACAAACAGACAATGAGATATTACACCCTGTCTCACCTGCACCTGTGTAGACGGATGGCATCCACACTAATGAATTAGTTTATTGATTAATTCATCTTGACACCCTTATCAATCATATATTTACATACAGAATGAATACTAAATAATCATTACCCACGACATGCACAGTTTGTATCAACAGCAACCTCAACCTAAAAAACGACTGCCTGACCATGACTGAAGGGTATTTGATGACACTCAGTCCTGGCTTCAAGTCCAGAACTATGAGCTCACCTGTCTGTCCTGGCCTCACCTCCGCTGCGTGCCTGCACTCCTACAGGGACACTCGCTGAATCATTGAAAAGCCGGGAGGCTGAGTCAATGAGCTTGCCAACAGTGGACCCGGTGGCCAGCAGCGACGACATGAAGCGTTTAATACCAAGTGGCTAATGATCCATTAGGGATGATATTGATCAAGTGCCTGATAAGTAATGGCTAATATATTGGATTCGTCATTTTTTATCGGTTTTCTTTTAGATCCACACGTCCATATCTCTTTCTCTTCTTCTCTCTCTCTGTCCATCTCTATCTCCCCGTATCTCTATATCTGACAATCTCTATGGCCCCTTCCCTCTCTCTGCCCATCTCTCCCCCTAGCTGTCTTTCTCCCTTCCTCTGTCACACTCACCTACTCACTCTCCAAAGATCTTGCTGTCCTCAGCCTCTCCCCCTCTCGCTCCATCTCTCTCTCTCTCTCTCTCTCTCTCTCTCTCTCTCTCTCTCTCTCTCTCTCTCTCTCTCTGACATGAGCAGGGAGAGACAAAACGACATGCTCATTGAGTGCTTTCGAAAAAGGGCTTCACTGGAGGAGTCGTTACGCTGTTCCTGTCCTGTAATGGAAAAAACTACAAACACCTTTCCTTTTTGGCGAGCTCAACACCATTCCTAGCTCGCCAAACTCCACACATGCAATCACAACACCGACGGTCTGCCGCTCACCCATAACCAGACTCGGGCTTTTGAGAAAGCTAGCACTTCATCCGTGTGTGTTTGTGCATGTTTTCGTACCCTCCAGGGTAGGCCGTATTTGGATGGGGGAGAAGAGTATTGTGGGAGCTTTCGCAGGGGCGTGGCTTCACAGTTGCGGCAAAGGTGCAAACAGCTGGCTGCCTAATTGCCGCCTGCTGTAATTAAGGCCTTTAAAATTGTGCAGACTCCCCCATTCCCCCCTCCCTCAATACCATCCCTCAAACCACCCTAGCCCCCATAAACACTTACCCCCATCAGTGGGGTTTCCCCCTGACGGCCAAAATCAAACCATCATGTACCAATGCTAAATGTGGCCTGCTACATCCAAAGGGACCAGCATTCTAGGACCAGTTTATTTCCTGGCATGTGGACAAGGAAAATGCTACCAGGGCTCCATTACGAGAGATCCTCTCCCCCCCCCCCCCCCCCCCTCTCCCCCATGTTGTTTTGAGACAGACTGTGCCCGGGTGGATAAAGGAGTTGTAATTATATGTTGCGTTCTGTGTTGTTGTCAAACATTTCTGTTCATAAGCAGAACGTTTAGAGCCGTCGCAGTATAGCATTTTGTGGAAAATTGAAAGCCCTTTAAACGTTGCGGGGTTGAAATTGTGATTGTATAAGGAGGGCAGCGGTGATAATGGTTAGTTTGGGATCGTACTGTAAAACAAGAAAACAACAGTGAACAAAGCAACATGAAACTGTAATTTAGTCTATTGTAACGTGCCAATTATCCAGGATGTGTTTAGACGTGTGTGACTTATGTCTTACAATAGGAACCCTTGATGGCTTGAAAAGGTTCAAGAGTTCCCAGTTCCCCAACAAAAGTGAAAAAATGGTAATGTGATGGTAATGACGGTTTATCAATGTGACAGATTATACTGTGAAGACAGAAGTCACGCTTATTTAAATTACACTGCATGTCAGCAGTACTGCTGAGGGACTTTCCCGGTAGCACAATCAAGGGATAGTTCAACCTGTTTATCCCCTGAAAAACAACCCAACCGAAACTCAAAATGAGAGAAGAGGCGGAAAGCTTTTTAACCGTGCATACATCCGGTTGCTTCGATCAGTTTAACAAAGTAATGTGTGTCTCTGTATGAAGCTTCTGTTTGTATTTTAAATCCGACATGACTTATCACTTTATGTGTAAACAAACACTTCTAAATGTAAATGTTTCAAATGTAACCACCCGGGTGTGTGAGACCTGCCCTCCCCCAATCTGTGATGTCCTTCACTACAGAGACATTTACAAAATGCCCAGAGCCCTGTATCTCTCCAAAGTCTAGAAGTCAAGACGGTTGAATTTAAATTTGAAGAACATGGAGTTGAAGAAGGAGCAGAAGGAGCAGAAGAAGAAGAAGAAGAAGAAGAAGAAGGAGCAGAAGGAGTAAAAGAAGAAGGAGCAGAAGAAGAAGGAGGAGTAGAAGAGGAAGAAGAAGGAGGAGCAGAAGAAGAAGGAGGAATAGAAGATGAAGGAGCAGAAGAAGAAGAAGTAGAAGAAGAAGAAGGAGTAGAAGGAGCAGACGAAGAAGAAGAAGAAGAAGAAGAAGAAGAAGAAGGAGGAGGAGTAGAAGGAGCAGACGAAGAAGAAGAAGAAGGAGGAGTAGAAGGAGCAGAAGAAGAAGGAGCAGAAGAAGAAGAAGGAGCAGAAGAAGATCCTCAAATCAAAGTTGTTTTAAACAACGATAACTCTCTCTCTCTCTCCACCCTCCTGCATTACACGTTCTGAGAGGCTGGAGGTGGTGGGATGGAGAGGTGGTTAAGAAGAGGGATTGAAGAGGAGGTGGAGGTAAAGAGGGACGGAGGTGAAGGAAGGGAGGCATGGATAGGGGAGGAAGAGCGTTGGAGGAAGGGAGGCTGGGAGGGATGGAAAGGAAGGGACTGATGGAAGAAAAAGAGGGATGGGGGCAGGGGGGTTGGAGGAGGTGTTGGAGGAGGACGAGGACCAATGAGGGAGAGGGGGTGTGGCTGGATTGTTGCGTGTCGCATCCAACCCGTAGCCTTTTCTGTTCCACTGTGATGGAAAGGTCCCTGCTACTCAATTAAAGCAGTTATTCGGTCCACTTGGTAATTCTCCACCACCCCCCTTTAAAAGCAGAAGCTTTGAAAGGCCAAGGCTCTCCTCCTCATTGGGGCTCATAATACGCTCAATTAGGCCCTTAATGAGCTAATTTAGAGCTCTGGTAAACCTCTATAGAAAGGTGTAGCGAGAGAAGAGAGGCGGCGACCGGACAAGACTCAAAGGAAGGCTTCAGGACTCTTTGTTTAGTGGGACCGTATTGATCGCTAATGAAATGCTCTTCCAAGGGATTAATCCCGTCCTTCGGCGCGTGAGTTTGTTTTCTTTGAGAGCTCTATTGGATTGGGAGCACTCTGCACAGACCGACGGCGGTTTCATGAATGGAAGCGTGACATCGCTCCGAGACGCGGGGGCAGGTTGGGTTCACGCCGACTGGAACGTATTCATTCTAGGCAGCGGGGGAAAGAAAGGTTGTGCGATGGTGACATTCCATTTCTATGCGATTGATTATTTCCCATTACTTTGATATTCATGGGTACACTGCAACACAGGGCTGCGTCCCCCATAGCAAGGCCACAGTCGAGGTTAGCGTCTGAATTTTTTGTCAATAAGAGAAATACTGCCTTTATGAATCATGCAAATTGTATATGCAGACACTCCATTCAGCTCTCACTTGTATCAATCAGTCAGGGTTGTGAGCCGAATTCCTGATCAAGAACATATTGAAATTGGAAACAGAGGGCTTTGAAATCCCCCGGTGACAAACATCTGCCATACGTACTGTTTGTCCATGAAATCTTCACACTGTATTCTAATACTAGTATTACTGTTTAGACACACACACACACACACACACACACACACACACACACACACACACACACACACACACACACACACACACACACACACACACACACACACACACACACACACACACACACACACACACACACACACATTTCAGATCCAGATTTGTTTCGTAGAGGGTAGGTCTTGATCAAAGTTGTGGACGTTTGAGATAGAACCCAGAACCCTTCAGCCTGTGATCCGACCCGTTCTCCTGACCCCTAAGAATCCTCCTGCATGACCCGGATAACTGTATGCAGGTGGAACAACAGTCCCTGGTGCTCACCCAGGGTTTGGCGAGACCATCAACCCACTTACTCTGTTAATAAAGTCCATTAGTACAGGGACGTCATTGGCCAGAGCCAGGGATCTGGCCAAATTGTTTCCGTCGGCAAATTGAAAAAGTCGCATACATAATTATAAAAGATATGACCATTTCAATCACGCTCTGCGTGAATAATAGCTGTTTAGGTTGATTTGCCGAGAGCTCTCCTGGGCGGATTAAATATGTGTGCGTGTGTCTAAGAGGGATATTTGTAATAACAAAACACAGTATTACTGTGATTAATCGGGGTTGAAAAGAAAATAATTGCGCAGAATTTCTATTTGTGTGACTAATGAGCGTGTGGTGTGTATTTGTAAATTGAATTTCTCTGGCATTAAGACGCGTGGATGTAGCGCTCCAAAGCCACAAAATTAACAACGACAAAAACAACCAACCAATGACAATTATTAACGTATTTACAGGAAGGCAATATCTGTTCAATAAGAAAAATACCCCAGCATTAAAAACACAATGACTTGCAAATCAAGCAGGCTCCGCCGTCTTCATTTCCCTCCCAAAGCAACATAGGCAATGTGCCGTATGTAAATTATTCATGTTGTAATGTACTGAAAGAAAACAAGAAAGCAAGAATAAGACTCTCGCCATTATGTAAATCGAGTTGCGCAGCTTTTCCTTAAGTAATTCATGTGATTGTCATCTACCAGGCAGGGCATTTCTTTAGACGGCGGTGTACTTACTGCTGTGGAAATCTAAATGAATCACAACTCAAACATTGTGCTCCACAAATGGTCCGTTTGGGAAAAAAGAGGAAAGATGGTGATGAAGCCAATGTGATTTTAGATGCATTTTAGGGACGATTAGGGGGGCAACGCAGAAGAAAAGGCGCAGAAAAAAGATAGTTTAATTCAGATGAATGGCACTGAAACATATAATTAATTCCAATCAAACCTTCAATCAGCTTTGCGGCACACCAACGCATCTGATAATTATTTAATGAAGTGCGTCCCTGCTCTCGCTTTGGTAACCTTGGCCAGCAAAATCGTTTTTTTTTACTCCCTCTCCTACTTTTTCTCTCTGTGAATAAACAAGCACACGATCTGTGGAAAAGAGGCTTTCACACAGAGACAGACATCTCTCCGCCTCAACACAACAATTGTTTGCTTTCATTGGAGCTCTGTGTGGATCATTGTTGCCGGCGCAACGAAAGAGAAGAATAAAGACGGTGGAATTGTGCTGTTTTGGTGTATGGACCCACATATGTCATCGCAAGAGCCACCTTATGGAGGCTCCGCCACCCACGCCCGCTCAATCCCACGTCCCCCGACACCGTCTCATCGCCCGCTACAAGTTTACATCTTTAAAAATGGAAGAAGAAGAAGAAGAAGAAGAAGAAGCCAGAGACAGGCATTTTATCCCTTTTTTTCGTGTCGCCATTGCTCCGAGAAACAGACAATTTACTTTGACACATTGCACAGCCAACGGCATGCAACAACATTCTCTACGGCTCCTTGGCTCAACGCCCGCCTCTTTCATGTCTGCGAAGACCGCCGCCGAAAGAGAAACTTTTATTGAATAATGTATGACTTTTTCATCGTGCATATTTTTTTCATCTGAAGTTTGTAAAAAAAGCTATTCTCCCGTGTGCTGAAGTTCGGTCTGAGTCGAGTACATTTAGATACAGTCATGGTGTCACGATCCATCCTGCCCCTTTTGTACTGGTCCTAGTCAGCGATGCCAGGGTTTAGACACAGACAGGCATTTGTTTGTATGAACTATTGCACATGTGACAGCCACACAAAGCCATTTTGGATCTCACGTCAACCATTTTGTTGTCATACAGAAGAGGCTTTTCATCCGAAGCAACCGACCTCAGATACAGGTGATTATAGAGCAGGTAGGGGGTGTTAGGGGGTCAAACCCGGTACATTTAGGATGGGAGTTTAACAATAACACTTCGCTATCCTACCCAACCTAAAACTTTACCTCCTTGGAGGTACCAGAACCAACCAGAGGAACGCAACGGGCATGCGTCTATCGTTGCCGTTGTCGTTTAGATGCAGATTGACAAGGCTTTTGTCTTCGCGTAATGTGCCTAATGGAAGAATATGATGAAACAATGACTGTGGCGATGATAGGGACTATTATCCGGAGTACTTTCTGGCTTAGAATGGATGGCACTTCAAAGAGCCGCATCAAAAACACATCAAGTCAATGACGTGAGGCTCATGCATTTTCATTATTTACTCAGTAGCTAAAATTGCTGTCATCTCCATGGAAGAATCACACAACAGGGCTTTTATTTTTCCTATTTTTCCTATTTTTTGATGAGTAGGAAATAAAATAAAAATAAAGAAAACTTTCTTTCTTTCTTTCTGCTTATCTGTTACATCCCTCGCGTCTTCCCACCATTTCGATCCAACAAAGTAGCACCAATAAAAAGATGGTGGTCTGCTCTCGTGTTCGGGGGTATCGGCTCTGACGGGGAGGAGAGAGAGAGAGAGAGAGAGCCCTAATGTCCGAGCAGTCACGCCACCGCAGCCCTGTTAAATGAAAGCATTGAAGGTGGCCTCCGACGAGGCTCATCCCATAACCCTTTATGACAAGGTTAAACCCAACAACATTCTCCCCGCTCCGCGAGGCGCTGGCGGGCCGGACTGGCTGGGAGCCTGTGTGCCGGCGAGGCATTAATGTGCAAAGCAGGAGGCAAGCGGGGCAATCTTAAAAGTCCTGACGCACGATATTGGTCAGACACGCACGCACACGCACGCACGCACACACACACACGCACACACAGGTATACGCATAAAGACGCAAACACAGACCCACAGAGACCCACAGAGACCCACACACACACACACACACACACACACACACACAAACACACAGGTATAGGCAAACACAGACCCATGGAGACCCACACACACACACACACACACACACCACCTCACTTACACCATCTAACACTGCAGACACACACCGCCTTACCCCGTCTTCACACACACGCATATGCACACACACCTACACGCACACACCCGCAGAGAAATTGGACTCCTTTAAAGTATGATGCAGCGCTATACTTTAAAGGAGTACAGGAGCACACAAACACAGACACACACACACACACACAACAAGCCCTTAAAAGGGAACAGGACAATTGCCGATGGCCAATCACAAGTTTGGTTTATCATAACAAAGAATCCTGTCATAAACACGGCCTAATTGCCATATGAAACACATGTCACTCACGCACACACACACACGCGCGCGCACACACACACACACACACACACACACACACACACACACACACACACACACACACACACACACACACACACACACACACACACACACACACACACACACACACACACACACACACACACACACACAGGTGTTTAGAGCGTCACCCCATGCTGAGGTCCGGGTAGTAATGTGTGAATAAGGAGCCGGTGAGGTTTTTCATGTGTGTCAGGGAGGTATGTGGCCTTGGACAGTCGGCTGTAAGAGCCAGCACAGGCCTCAAGGCCAACAGCTCATCCTCAGTGGCTGGAGGAAGCCCTTTGCACATCACCTGGGTGGCCATGACAACATCCACCCACTAACTGGTGAAGAGAGAGAGAGAGAGAGAGAGGGGCAGGGGGGGGGGGGGGGGGTGAGAGTTAGAGTGCGGAAGAGAGAGAGAGAGAGAGAGAGAGAAAGAGAGAGAGCGAGCTGCTGAGGACAGCAAGAGATGTAGAGAGAGTGGGTGAGTGTGACAGAGTTAGAGAGAAAGACAGCTAGGGAGAGAGGCAGAGAGAGGGAAGAGGAGATAGATATGGATAGATACAGTGAGAGATATGGAGAGATAAGAAGAGACAGAGATGGAAAGAGAGACAGGTGAAAGAGACAGAGAGGTTTGGACGAGAATAAGTGACGTGAGCGATATTAAAAGAGAGAAAAAGATGGGGAGAAGGAGAGACAGAGACAAAGGGACCGAAAAACAGATGGATAGACAGATAGACAGAGTGGAAGATGGGGACAAGGAGAGGAAGAAAGAGAGAGATAGAAAACCACGGCAGTCCTTTGATCCAACTTCCCGAAAACCGAATCCTGTCCCTACGCAGTGGAGAGCAAAGGGAAGGAGCGCCACGCTAAAGAATAGGGAAAGAATTGACTCCCGTTTTTCAGTAAGCGCATGAGTCACTCGCTGAATAACAGCCTGCGACGCCAGACCCTCCCTCTCTCAAACCCAGGACCCCGACAGACAGGCTTTGGAGATAAAACACTCTGTTTCCAGGAATCTGGAGGGAAACCAGAACGCAGTCTTCACTGTGGTCCAAATGTTCCGGAAACGCAGCGGAAATCATGGACGGCCGAGGCAGCGGATCAGAGACGTCAGTGGCTAAAACATTTATTTTAAAGGCATGGGGGAAATGCTGGACATAAGGACCCCATAGTGAGTGGGACACATACCACATGGACTCTGATGATTCGCCATTGCTGTTCTTTGATCTTCATCTCCCCACAACATGCATGCCTCCGGGTTCAAAGCCAGACGTCTTACCAGGGGACATCTCCAGGTGGTACGTTGACCTGCTCATGTTGACTCGCATCTTACACACTCACGTCTCTTTGGATAACAGGGCCTGCTTAATGACTTTGCGAGTGAGTAATGCATATGCTGCCCAGTTCCGGTAAAACTACAGGAATTATGTGCCTGGCTCAAGTGGTGTCAATGTTATAACAGGAGTATATAAAGGAGCAGCCAAGTGTCAAGGGATTAGGCTTCTCTAAATATTTATGCATGTATTAAGTCACTAGTCTCTGAAACAATAGGTCTTAGAAGCTTACAAGTAAGCTACAATTATGATAAAAAAATATCTCAAATGCTTCCTGTCTAGAGCCCTTTGTCCCTTCTGGGCTACTGTAGAAACATGGCGGCATAACATGACGAGCTCAGTGGAAGAGGATATGCTCCATATACTGCATGTCTATATAAGGAAGCACAACGCTGCTTATTTGCATGGGATAATACAAAAAAAAAAAAAACATACACAAGCACATCTCTTTCAAAGGTTTGCCACTCAATGCCACACACCACCCCTTAGCACATCTGCGATTACAGCCCAGATGAATGCATCTCCAAGTGCCAGGATCGAGTTACATTATTAATGGCTTTGTCATTCATGTCGAAGGAAGCAGGTGTTGACCGATCAGCAGGGCAGGACCACAAACAATGAAGGACCATCAGAGTGATCAACTGGCCAATGACTCGAGGGGTAAGGTGAGCTGTGCTGGCTGAAAGGGTTGAGGTCACTCAGGACAGGGGCATCAACACGTGGCTCAATGGTCGAGGTCGGGTTCGATTGGAACTCGGGCCACAGTTGCCATGGTAACTGGCTTTTATCCAGATGCTGCTTGGATAGGGGTTCTTTTTCCTTCAAGAGATTTTTTTAATTCTATTTTTGTAAATTTTTGTGCTTTTGCCCTTGAATGAACTTGCTACAGGCAATTGTTATTATTGATGCGTTTGCCGATGAAAGTGGTTGGGATGGTTGTTTTTTAATTAAAATTAAGTCACATCAGTGACATTAGTCTTGTTAATTTAGTATTTTTAATTTAATTGAATTATCATTTAATTTAGACAAAAGTAACTTTCATTTCCACACATAAAAACACAATGTCTTGATAACTATTAAAGACCTAAAGACTATGTTTGCATTCATATGGACACGCAAGCAGCATTATTTGCAGCACATGAACCTTTGGCAGCAATGGAAGCTGCACATGCTGCACACTAAAGCTGAGGAAACACACACAAAACCGTAGTTTCTCAGCATGACAACACAGAGCACATCATGCAAGGCATCAGTCTGCCTTGCCCTGCTGTGTGAAGGCCATCGAAAGTGTCCACTCAAAGGTCAAAGGAGCCGTGCTGCGTTCAGCAGGTGAGCAAACACTAAATGACAAGAAGCTGGCTTACATCAGCGCTATTAAGACGCGCTACAGTGCGGGCTCCCATGTTAACACCCAGATGACTTCATAACCTGCATGTCACATATCATCCCGACTGGAGTCTGTGTAAAAACCCTACTTCTTTGTCGAAGGTATGTAAACATAACACCAGCAGTCAAAATCAGGCAATGATATCAACGACAGCTAAAGGTGTAACATTAGTGTGTTTAATGTTTTATGTGTGTAATATAATTGTTTACAACACTTGGGAGGACAGGGGAAGGGAAATGACAAGTTGATGCCAAATCAAATCAACTCAATGGAACAAAATCAGTCTACCTATAGTCAGAAAATGGTAACTTATAGTTAGCTACCGATGCTAACTGATGAAACTGTTAAACCTACCAAAAGGTATTCCAAAGCTGGAGGTTGAAGTTAATATAATGTGAATACATCATCAGTCAGTGAATATAATAAAATATAATACGCCGAAAGTGAAAGTCTGAATTTATACAATCTGCTAATGCTCCATCATTGTGTCTGTGTACGTGTTTGGTTGCATTCGGCTGCATTCATCACGCAATCAAACACACATTTAAAACAGCGGAAAAGCACGCCGACATAATGTCCCGGGCGCCCTAATGGCATGCACAAAGTTCCCCTCGCTGTTTTGTCTGAATATTCTCTTAACAAAGTACGGCCATGGGGCATACATAATTAGACCGTGAAATTGTGGAAACAAACAGGGAATAATGAGCTAATCATATCCCCATTCCCAGTTATGCCAGTCTCTCTTTAATAATGAATGAAGTCGGAGAGCATAAACAAAACAAACAATCGCCATTGTTAATATCCTGCCATCAAACAAGCAGAGTTTTGATTGAAGGCCTGTGCTCAAGGTGTCAGCAGTAAAAACCCGAGGTTGGGATATATACGGCATGCGGCTGGAAAGCTTACGACTCCATTAAAACAACACGACAGACGGAAACAAAGTTATCATCGGGTTGCAGTTTCCTCCATATTTCGAGCTGTCGTTTGCCTGGAGTCCCCCTGTTTATTTATGGATCTTATTCTCTCAATGTAATTGCAGACCTTGGATAATTTTTTAATTCATTTCTTACCTTGTGGATTCTCCTTTTTGAATTTGTATTTGTGTATTTATCTACATCGTGAATTTATCTATTGTATATGAGCAAAGATGCTGTTTATTTCACGTTGCATTTTCACACACACTCGCATAGTGACCTACAGTAGAACCTATTCACCCCCATTAAACAAGGTTTGGATAATCTTGCGATGCGGAGGTGTTCAAATGCATGTGAATGTCCAATCACATTTAGAGCTGTAACTCTGCATGACTTGTTGACAGCAAGACCTTTGCTAGTGGTTGACACACACACACACACACACACACACACACACACACACACACACACACACACACACACACACACACACACACACACACTCAGATATTAAAGACACTTCACAGATCTGCATATACACACGCAGTCACACACACAACCCCCTCCACCCTCGCCCCACCCCCCCCCCCCACACACACACACACACACACACACACACACACACACACACACACACTCTCTTGTCCTGTCACAAAAATAGTGTCAATCCGGGGCCCAGTGTAGCCCATACTGTGACAAACTGTGGCAGAGAAAGGAGGGACACACGGCCCCTCGCCCTCACACCTCCTCCACCTGGCCCGCGGTGGGGAGGTGGGGGAGCGACCTTCACAGACAGTGTGGGGATCCGAAAGGGTGGAGCGCAGATGAGGAATAAAATCAATACGGCAATATAGGGGCTGGGGAAGAAGGGAAGGGCGGGGTGGGGGGGGGGGGGGTGTAGTCTTAATAGCAACTTGGCTAAGCTAACAGCTACTCCAGCGCAATGTGACCGCAGAAACACACACACAAAAGCATGGACACCGACGGCCATCGACCGACACTCTGGCGCACAAATTCACTATAAAATTGCACACGCACATACACCCTTGTAAGTGTGTGTACCGGATTGTGTTTTAATGGTACATTCAGGTTTTGTGTGTGTTTGTGTGTGTGTGTCGACATCTATTGTGTAACAGCAGTTTGATACGGCAACAAACAAAAGTCGGCAAATGTTATTTAACCTAATCTGGTTAAATGGAAATCGGAATAATTCAGACGTGTGTCTGTGTACATACACAGTCGATCATCAACTGTTTATTTAACTTTTAACGCAGCTATTAAATCATAGTCATCGCACAACATAATTGTCATGAACGTCACATTGCTCCCAACACAGCATGCAGTCCTGTGGTACATGCTTGTCATCCAGAGCCATCAGTCGGTAGACTTTGGGACGAGACCAAAAGGAACCGGCAGCTTCTGAGCCCAAGCCCAGAGCACGTGTCTCTGATGACTTCATTAAGTTAATAATACATGCCGTACTTTGGGGCGTTATACAGGGACTTTTACTGTGTGTTTAAGGGCTGAGCTAAGGGCTGGGCTGAGCGAAAAAGTCCTGCGTCTTCAGTGCTTTGGGAATTCTGCATCATTTGTATGAATGCATGCTTCAAGGTAAAAGCAGAGTATTGTCAGTGACTTATAACTTCTAATAAAAGCGCGAGTGCCTTGAAATGAGCAAGGAATAAATGATGGATGTCCAAACGGGCGTCGTGAGCCGGGTTTGTTTGAGGTCGCTACCTTGCACAACCCTGTTTTATGGGCCTGTGTGAATACCGACATGGCTGAAGACATGATGCAACGCTGGTGCATCTCTCTGAATGGGCTTCTTTGGCATGTGACATGCACTGAGAATGGAATTGTGTGTGTGTGTGTGTGTGTGTGTGTGTGTGTGTGTGTGTGTGTGTGTGTGTGTGTGTGTGTGTGTGTGTGTGTGTGTGTGTGTGTGTGTGTGTGTGTGTACTAGAAGCATTTCTAAGCAGCCAAGCGAAGCCCACACACAACCTTGCAGCCTGCATAACACACACACACACACACACACACACACACACACACACACACACACACACACACACACACACACACACACACACACACACACACACACACACACACACACACACACACACACACACACTAATAAAACTCTATCCAGATATCCAACAAGCACATATTTAACATGCATGATGATAGTAATATTGACAAAATGACACACACACACACACACTAAACACAAAAAGCCTACAGTTCAGTGGAAGCGCAGTTTATTGCACTCCTCACATGTATGGGACACACGGGTCCTATATATCACATAATGGGGTCAAAGAAGGAAAGTGACACCATGGAGTGCAATCTGAAGGAGGTGGAGGGGGAGAGAGAGAGAGAGAGAGAGAGAGAGGGAGGGGGAGAGAGAGAGAGAGGGAGGGGGAGAGAGAGAGAGAGAGAGCAAAAGAAAGACAGAATAAGTGCATGTCTGAGGTAGCAATCAAAATGCATTACACTCCCTTCATCCTCTCGTATAGCCACATATATCTATAACTAAATCTATATCTATACACAGCTATATATATCTATATATATATATATAGACACTGTGCAGTGATGTATCTGTGTTCGCTGGAGCCAGTGTTTGTTCTTCCAGTCTCTGGATTCACCATTAGAACATTTTCCAGACCACTGAGCCCAGACCTTCCAGAGCACATAACAGCATTTACCGAAGACGACATACAGCGTAAGAGTCCAGCACCAGATTCGTTGTTACGCAACAAATGCAGCGTTTTGGCCCCCGGAACCGAGGCTTGATAGAGCGTCAAAGATTTAGATAGATGGATAGATTTAGAAGATATTTGAAGGCAACACTTTCCGCGTTAACATTTAAATTCCCTATTCGGCTAATCTGTAGTAAGTTAGTGATAGTAGTTTATTAATAGTAATGGAGGGACCGCGTTTATCTGTTTGATCATCTCTGGCAGATAAAAATATTCCAGATTTTAAGATAAAGAGCACTGGTGAAGTTAACTTGGTATGTCAACTACATTTTTGAATGCGCCATTGTTTCCTCCAATTTAACTTAAATTGAGTCAATGAACTCCACAGGTTGCCGGGTTTGACTCTCTCCTACCTGCGGCTAACCACCGGGCAACACTCTATCCATCTCGCTCCACCGTCCGGCACCATGTAATGGACACAGAGGACGTCATGTAAAGTCCAGCGGAGGAAACATCAACTAAAAAGGTATCACGCTTGGTGCGTGGCTCCCCGATGACGTAATGTTCGAGACGCCTGTGGTGTTTGTGGATGCGCGAGGCACCCCCATGTTTCGCTGAGCGGAGAGGGCTTAAATCAAAGCAGGGGGCCGCGCCAGCCACAGCCTCCCAGTGGGGAAGCTTCCAAGCGGGGCTTTGATTAGCCGGTGCATGCGGCAGAGCGGGGGGACAGGCTGGCTGCGAGCCTTTACCTAGTCCGGGCATCAAGAGCAGCGTTTGATGTGGAGATGTGGCTCACCGGGTGGTGCACGGAAAGGTCAGCGCACTTCAAATATTACAGACTGCTGCCTCTCAATGTCCTGTTTACTGAGTTTATAGCTCAGAGCCGATCATGGCCGGATCCCTACCTCCTTATTCCCTTTTCATTTTTATTTACAACGAGCGAGTACAAGTTTGAATAAAAGGGGTGGGCTGCATCAGGGAAATATGTTCGAGTGCATCTCGAATACAAAGTTAATGGTTGGAGCACCCCGGTGAAACCAAGAACGAACGCTCTTTCCACAAAACATATTTGAGGTTCCAAAATGAACACACACTACCGCCGCTGCACTTCACTCGATTTCACTCCGGCAATGACCCCACCCGAAGGTGTCGACTTTCTCTGGTGTCAGGACCAGACTCGCAATCTCAGCGGCCCCCTTGTTCCTGCCAGAAGGACAGCGCTGGAAACGAGGCGCCTTGTAAACTCCCACCTCGGACAGGCTGGAGGAGCACTTAAGCGAGGGCCTTACAGCGTGATAAAGGGTCCCCCGATAACACCAGCGCCCCCGGTCCCTCTCTCATGCAACATGGTAGCCACAGAGGGAAGGACCGATGGCCAAATCACCTGGAAAAAAGCCCGCCAGCCCGTCCCCTTCCCAGAAGTGCACTCAGCACATCTGGTGCGGTCCCATGCGGTTGATGGCGATGGTGTTGCTAGCATGTTAAAGGTTAAGGGGATTGGCTGTTTGAGAGACAGTGGTTTAGTGAAGGCAGCTTGCTATTCTCTGCGTCAATTATTTATAAACAGTAAGCTGTAGACTGGCGCATATATATTTTTTGGGGGGGGGGGGGGGGGGGGGGGTTGGGGCAATGTCTGTGTGCAGCAGAGGAGAATATGTTTGTCATCTGTGCATGTTGTCTTTCAGGGGGGTTCGGAGGATGGAAGATGGGGGGGGTGGGGGACCGGTCATTCCTCAAAATGAATTGCTCTCGGAGTAAATTAAATTTCTGCTTGAATTAAATGATGGCAAGCTGTGTGTGTGTGTGTGTGTGTGTGTGTGTGTGTGTGTGTGTGTGTGTGTGTGTGTGTGTGTGTGTGCGCGCTGCCAGAGCACTGGAGGAGGGCAATATCGCTAAAAGGCTTTTAGAAGATTAATTTAATTTTTTTCTCCCTCTCTTTCTCCCCCTCTGCCCCATCTTCCCCTTCTTATTCTACTTCCTTCCTCTCCCTTTCAGTCTCTCTCTCGGTCAGCTGGTCTTTGTAGGTCCCCCCCCCCCCCCCCCCCCCCCCTCTTTCCTTGCCTGTTATCCAGGTGGTCATAAACAATCGCATACCTCGTGCACTGGCATTCACTGGCCAGAACATGGCGGGCAGCCAGAAGAGAGGGCATGCTTCCAAGGAAGGTGGAGGGACAGGGATAAGATAAAGGATGCTCCGACCACAGCATTGTCCGATCAGCACTGACACTGAAGAAAAATCTTGGTAAAGACAGCCCTCAACTTTTTCAGTGCCCCGTTTCAGCAAATTTACATATGTCCCGTGAGAGGACAAGGAAAGTAAAACACCAGCTGATTTATTGTTCTACATTTCTGAATATTTATGGGGAATATTTGATTTGACATTTGCTAATTGTGTGTCTGGGAGTAGACTAAAAGGCTGTGATACAGAAAATCAATGCAGGGTGTTTAATCAAGAAAAGTGGAGAAAGTCAAAGTTTGGCCCCGATGTCTAGATCTTTGTACAGAAAAATGGGTGTTCAGTAAAACATTTGTTAACTCTTCATTAGGCACATACACCTTTACATTGAGATAGTGACACCATAGTTACAATCCAACATTCAGAATCAATATCAACCATTAATTGAAAGACGCGTTCCTCTATGGATGAAGCAGGGCTATGCAGCTCTCTGTATTGATCCATGTGGCGGCATTTGGCACAGTTGACCATGAAGCTCTCAAACGCAGGCGGACAAGCACAGGATTGCAAGATCAGACGTTTGGCTGCCTTGGATCTGCCAGAGAGGCCTCCAGAAAGTGTTTGATAGACAGACTGAAAGTGGCACCGAACATGTAATGTTATACCCCAGGGTTCTGTTTTAGGCACACTGCTCTTTTCCTATATGCAATTATTTTATATCAAAATAGGTAAGGAATTCAAACATATATATTTTCTTTTGTAGCCAACAATGTTTTATCAAACAAAGACATTTCATTATAAAAGGCCCTTGAGAAAATTGCATGCTGCTTATAATATTGTCTAGTCTGAGCTTTGTCTACCAAAGTCAGTAGTACATCTGTAATGTTGTTCTCAAATATAAGACTCAAATCTTTGATATTCTGAAATACTAGAAACATCTGATGTTGTCCCTGCTCAAGCAAATATGCCAGAGGTTTTTACAAGTGTTGCGGCATCTGGCTAAATAAATTATCTTTCTTCAAAGAATATTGTTGACAATCTTGTGAATAAAACTCAAGGTTGAATTTAGACTTCTATGACCGAAATAAATTTTTCTGTTTTTGTTTTTTCCTATTTTCAGCCAGAAGGAAAAGTAAAATAAACCAAAATGCAGATTTGTTCCTTCTTTTTCCTTGTTTTGGATTATGGTGAGCTCTTGTATGTGAACGCATCGACAGAATCTCTACAATACACAACACTGTTGATCACACTGCTTCAAGGCTTGGCACACAACTGGTATGCTCTCACTCTGTTTTTCAAGGCTGCCATCTTCAACCATAAGAAGCGTCTCAGTGGTATTTATTTATTTATTTAAAAAGGCATTCAGGGTAAAGCTGACATCATACGTTTGCATACTCATGGTTCACAAGATAAATGTATTCTGTCTCTCCCTAATGTCCTGACTGAGATTGGATAGAAAGCTATCAGGTGCTATGCTCTCTTGGCATATAAACTAGTCCTTGCATATTAGCTAGTCCAGTCTTACGATTTTCAAGGTACTTTCTTTTCAACCGACAAAATAGGTTTTGGAAAAAGGTGAAGAAATACGAACATAAGTCAAGCTAGACCATAACTATCCCACACAAAAACACGTCCCTGAGTCACGGTATGCATCCATTAGCAACAAACCTCCTTAGAGCCGCGAATACATCCTTCTTTCTGTGTTTTCTCTTGCAGAAACAAAGATTGACCCCACTGATCAAAAATGCCTGCAATGTTTCCAAACTCATAAATATTGGATGCTACGTATCAATGATCATTTTGTTAAATATTTATTCTCTCTGGTTGCGGGCACTAGCGGTAAAATGTACATTGATTCAGCAACGGCTTCGTAAAAGCCATTTCCTCCCCTCGACTCACAATACACATTATCTTTTTGCATCGTATAATACTCCCATACTTTTCATTAACCTGTTAAGCCCCGGCAGTATTTTGTTTTTTTTCGCCTATACACATACCCAAATGGAAAAGCTTATAACACAGTAACCCTAAGTCCTAGATGGATGTATGATACTTCATTTGAAAGCTGACAAGCTCTAGTTTCTGTAGATATGTTTATCTGGCATGTATCATACACACAACCTAAATTACATCAGTTCAAACATGGCTCTAAAGCAATTTCTTTGTCTTCGAAAATAATAGGTCATAATTGAACTACAATAACTAGGATGTGCTTTATGTAAGGCATATGGCAATATGCCAAATACCTTCTACATCATGCCAACTACACCTGGAAGAAATTTTGGAGTTCTAGGCCTAAACCTTTGGGAGTTAATGGAGTTTCTATGGTGTGTTGTCACTGGCGGCACAAACCTCTCCAAAATGTCTCCAAATGGCGGCCAAATTGTGCCAAATGCATTTACTCACTTCTGTGACACTGGAAACATTACTGAAGCATTTTGGTGACTATAAAACCTTTCTCCGTGATTCAAAACATAATTTTTTCACACATTCATTTGATATGGCCACATTGAGATATTGTCATGTGATGAGACACTGTACATAAACAGAATGATTGTATTGCTAGCTTGACTGAACAGAAAAAGACGGGGACACTTTTATTTTGTAGCCAGCAAAGTGATGAAAACAAGCATACCCAACAACTCCATACTGGCGGTAGAGAAAATATCGATACGAGTGCGAACGTCTGGATGTTAGTTGACGAACAAAGTTTGGAGATGGTAAACAAATGGACTTTACACGACGATATTCACAAACTGGAATAATTTTATGAAAAACCATTTGGATGCTTTTGATCAGTGGATTCTCACAGACAATTGGAATATAAATAATTGAGGAATGGACACATATTACGGTTCTCAGATTGCTTCAAAGGTAGGGAGTCGCTCTGTTTTTTGGCATTTACGGTTTACCATGCTGGTAAATATCAATGATTGATGGTTTTGTGCTCATGATTTATAGAAAAAACAACCGGATTAATAAATTGTGGAGATTCTACCCTTTCTAACGACGTATAGAATGTCTGTAATGATGAAAGTTGAAGCGGGTTATGTCGCTCCGTAGTGGAAACATATCGTCAACAAACCAAAATCGCCCACCGGTGGGCGAATGGGGCTTAAGAGGTGGGGAAAAACAAGGGTTTTGATGCAGGGATGTGATTAAAATGCTGGCAGCGGGCGGACAGTCACTGCGATAACACCCGTGCCAGCCACTGCCGAGCCGTTAATTCCACATTGGTTAGCTGCATACTTGGACTCTAAGTGAGACCTTTGGGTTTCCAGGCGTACTGATTAGCCTATGGCGAACCTGGATTGCCATGCTTTGTTTGTTGTGATTTCAAACCGTTGTTGCTAGCAATGTTGCTAGCATTAAACAACATGACACATGCAAATTCTTGATATTAATGTCTGAACATGCTAAATAAAAGGTGCTGAATGAAGGTATTACACAAGACTTGAATTAAGAACAGTGGAATAATCCTATCCATACACCCCCCCCCCCCCCCCCCCCCCCCAACCACCCTTGGGGTGTCATTCAATCTTCCAACCCATCCATTAAAAACCTCCCAACAATGTTCATGGTAGAATGACATTCTACCATGTCCCTCTACAACTCAGAGAGAGAGAGCGAGAGTGAAAGCGAGAGCAAGAGCGAGAAAGAGAGCGAGAAAGAGGGAATGGATGAATGAATGACGAATGCTGTGACACCAAGGAATTAAGGACGGGCTGAAATGGATGGATGGGCCACTGTCACTCATTAAAGAAGCAAGTCTTTGATCTGTTTTACACATAACCATATGCTGTATTTATTTACGAGGACATTGGGGAAGATTGTGCACTCAATATGATCATATTCAGGAGGATGGTGGAGAGAGAGAGAGAGAGAGAGGGAGAGAAGAGAGAGAGAGAGAGAGAGGAGAGAGAGAGAGAGAGAGAGAGAGAGAGAGAGAGAGAGAGAGAGAGAGAGAGAGAGAGAGAGAGAGAGAATTGTGTACTAGGTCTTAGTAGGAGGTATACTTGGATGGTTGTTGACATGGCCATTTCAATATAATCATATTCAGGGGGGGAGAACGAGGAGAAAGGGGGAAGGGGGAGAGAGGGATCCATGACAGGCTCATCCCCACAATGACAGTGGTGTCAACTGTGCACCAACAACCTGCCCCTCATCCAAGTCCCTGGGTGGGGCCGAGACGCTGCTTAAAGATGTGCTGTACATTACTGTAGAGGGGGCAAATCCTTATCGGCTCTAATACTGTTTAACCAACACTTTCACCCAAACACGGCTTACAGTGACTGACGATACACATGTCACCATCCTGACTTATTGCTGCCAGTGAACAGAACCAAATAAGCCCCATTCTGAAACGCGCTCTATTAGCGGAGTCAGTGTGTTATAAACAGAAATGAAAAGTGGTCACACAGATTGGGCAGAAACAATCCCGCTTGTGTAATTACCTCAGCTGCCAGCGCAGTTCCTTGACACGTCAAGAATATAATTAAATTTTCTGTGTCCCCCTGTTCGGCGAATGCCTCTCTCCTTGGAGGACGACCATAATCTCCCGAGCACTTTAAACAGCCCCAGATTGCACTTTCAAAGGCTTGACCTTTGCCGTCGACCGGTCGACGCGAGTGCGACACAGATAACGCAGTTAAGGAACAAGTGGACGTTCTTATCTCGCCATCAAACAGAAGGGCATCGTGTCCACAGACGCCACAAAGCAATCCTATTGATATATATTTAATAAACAACGACACTAACCGACAAACGGTATAAGAAAGTCATTCACCGTTTGCACACGAGCAGAACACTTTTTTTTCTCTCTCTCTCTCTCTGAAACAATCAATGTTAATTGTGAGCTCTCGGAAAAAAATAAAAGTTTGGTGTGCCAGCGTGATTAGGGCTGGCGTGCCTCATCTGGGCTGGGGGGAAGGGCAATCAAAGATAATTACTCCAAATTATTCAGATGTTATGTTTTAATCGGGCACCTGCATTCCTCTCCAGGCCCCATAGCTCTGAGTTCCAAGGCAGCCCCGAATCATTGGAAGAAACGCTGAATTTCTCTGGTTTGTGTATATCTTAATAAAATAATGGCGCTTGCAACTCGGAGCTGCCAGCTTTCTCGCGTAGCTTAAAGGCACATGTGGCAAATGTCTAGTCCTTCCTCTCATGGAACAGTTTAGTTATTTCCGGCTGTTATCTTCAACAGTTAATTGTTTATGTATACAGCTGGTTTGTTTGTTGTTAATTGTTCAGCAAGTTAGATGCCTCGATATCTTAGGGTAATTTTGGTCTCACATCTTCCTCATTATTTTATTGATTACATTGTTTCTAATTAATTACACCAGGGGAAAAAGTTTGTATTTTCCTTGGGTTGGTACTATGAAGATTTGATTAACATATAGGCCGCCTACCGTGTTTACCGAACGCGCGCACACACACACACACACACACACACACACACACACACACACACACACACACACACACACACACACACACACACACACACACACACACACACACACACACACACACACCACACCATTTATTTTCATCCCACTATTAATTAACACCTCAATTACAACGTAATCAAATCCATCATATCATAATTGCCTTGCAATTAAAGTCTTTGGCATTGTGAATCTTACATTTAGATCACAGTGCATCGACTTGTGAGGTATTATGACATTAGCATACCCACTGTTTGAACTTGAATTTCTAATTATGGATTCCCATGTCCAATTTACTGGTGTTATCCGACAGACACGCTTTGCATCTGCAAATTAAACTAACTTTCATCAAGTCTGGCCTGAACACTGAACACATACATTTCGTCTTTATTTATTTTTTCATTCATTCATTATTATCAATTATCATCAATTACTATTATTTGTTATACTGTATATAAAAATAATCAATCAAAAATCACTTTTTTTGAAGAACTGAATTGTAACAAGACGCCATATTAGAACTTGTAAAAGGTGTAATAGAATACCCAACCACACCATATGTTAACACATTGGAGTTTTCAGTGTTTTCCATTGGACCGATATTATCATGTATTCAGTAACCAAATCAATTTTTAGATTAGATTAAATTAGAAAAACTTGATTTATCCCAAAATGGGCAATTTCGTTCACAGTTTCCAGTCTCACATAATAAATTACTTAATAAAATACAATAAATAGCAATAGGAGGTAGACAAAAACATATATCAAAGGCAGTCCAACACACACATTTAACTCACAATTCATTTCAGCCTGTCAGCATACAATTCTGTGAATGTGAAAGTTTTTAATACTCTTCAGGTTAATGTGGCTTTCATTAAATTTGTGTAAATTAACAAAAAGAACCACTCCATTTGTCTTGATATTTTTTTATTAATCTGGTGCATGGAGTGCCTCTGGTATGGTAATTATTTTACGAAAAATAAAGTAGTAAAACAAAATGTAGTAATTTCATGTAGTGACTTTTGAAGACAGTATTCATGTGCGTTCCAATGTATCTGCATGTGTGTGTTTGTCAGGTCTCCTCTGGGTATGCCTGTCGGTACACGTTTCTGCATACTAATTGTACTAATATGCATGTACCAGCATTCTAGGAAGAGACTCCACTGTTCACCATACCAATGAGACGAAGGGAGAAGGACAGTCCATAGTGCACGTGTGAGCGTGTCAGTCAGTTAGTCAGTCAGTGAGTGGAGAGTGGGTGGTTGTGTGTTAGAGAGAGTGTGGCTATGCATGTGTGAGTTAGCAGGAGTGAAGAAATGCAGGGATAAGCTTAGAGCACAGGGTGTAAACATAGGATAAGAGAGCGAAAGCGAGAGCAGGAGAGAAAGAGAGAAAGAGAGAGAAGGTGAGAGAGAGACCAAGCCGTAAGGAGAGACAGGTAAAGAGAGAGACGGGGAGAGAGAGACAGGTGTGCAATGTGATAATACTGCCCCGCGCCGTGGCGAGAGAGGGAGAGAATGCAGAGAGATTCTGAGAGACCTGCAGATCTGGACCTTCGGGTTTTGTCCTACGAATTTCAACCTTTCTCTCAATGAAGCAAGAATCTAATTTAGGCCCAGAAGCTTCTTGGCTTCTCCCTTTGATCTGCAGCACCTGACGAGTACAAAGAGAGACAGGAATAGTGTGGGGGGGGGGGGGGGGGGGGGGGGGGGGGGGGGGGGGGGGGGGGGGGGGGGGGGGGGGGGGAGAGGTTGTCGAAGGAAGAAGAGGGGCGGAGCTAAGAACAGAGGCAGGGCCAAGGTGATGTACATTTTTCATGTTGTGTTCTTTCTTACTTCAAAAGCACCCTGTGCCAGCGCGTTAGAGATGGAGGCATGTCCTGGAGCTGGTAACTCCCCGATTCACCCATTCACCGTACGCATGCGCAGTGTATGCAACAATGGCCACAACCAGATTCAACCAGACACAACCCATCTGTCTGGCTTAACAGCACTTGAACACACACATTTATAGCAATATCTTATATTTTACATAACTTATTTTATTTAACCACTATTTGGCCTTGTCGTGCTTGTGTCATTTACTTTAACGAAATGCACCGTAAAATGTATAACAAACAAACACCAGTAATTGAATAAATCTCATTATGCATTATAAAATCTCAATATACTTTGCAAAAAAATACCTCATCTTTTGTTTATTTTCAAAAAGGCGATTATAAATCGGATACAACGTGACTGTATCCTTGCTAAATAATTCATCCAAGGCTCCTCCTGTACTCAGAATTAGAACAGTCCACTCTTGAAAGCTAGACATTAGCCAGGGCTTGTTTTATGTATAGGATCACTACGCTTGCTCCTGTGTACTCTGACACCCTAAAGTGGCTTTGAGCAAACTCCAGATGGCCAGCACGTAGCATTCATAAACTGTGTCAAACGCCGGGTTATGTTTAAGCCTAATGCTGCCGGCGGCTAGGTTGGAAGAGAGAGAGAGGGAGAGCCCTAGGGAGAGAGATAAGGGCAGCGATAAGGAAAACAGAGGAGGGAAGACGTAGCAGAAAACATATGAAATGTCTTTGACCCGGGGTGTAATGCGTCGCGGACAAATAGGACCGTTTTTATTGCTCTCGGGCTCGCGGGTGACAGAGCCCTTTAAATTCAGGGTCACTCAACTAGCCCCGGTGCCGGCTAACCCATCTCCAATACAACGGGAGGTCACGGAGGTACCCCATCACAGCCCGCCTAGTTTAGTGGCCACCGGAGCGGGAAAATCCTATTTTGTCATAAACCAGCAGGAGAAATAGGAAAATTGAATGCTACAGAGTCACTTGAACACAGTGCACTCCATCAGACATGTTTAAACCACAGGACTATACAAAGAGTACATGTAGTCTTAGTGTGTTTTACTTTTGTACTGTATGTTAATAGTTACGGAAGGCATCTGTCATCCTAAAGAATCCTTCAAATAACACAAATAAAACGGTAACACTGTTTATGATACAGCGGAACTTTTTTTCAACACCTTCAAATATACTTTTAAGACGGGTCACAACTGGAATAAAATGATTTCCGAAATGTATTAAATGAAGTGTTTTAATGGCCATCACAGCAGGGTTGCGACTGCAAATCAGGCGTTGCGGTTCCCCGTTGCTATCCCCCCTGGCTCTCTTCTCCCTGGCATTGAGAAGGAATCACTAACGAGGATGGGTGCAGACGCGTTATCAAGACGACACATGGACTCAGGACCGGGCTGCTCATGAGGTCACTGTACTCCTCAATACAGCAGCCAACGTGAGATTATTCCTAACTGATAACTTACGTTTGTAAAAAAATTGATAATATATACAGTTTATGATCCTAATCTCTCTAGTTTGTGAAACATGTGTTGTTTAGGACAAAAACAGAAATGATACTACATTTGAGTAATGTAATCTTTTGTTTGGGTCATGTTTACGCCTACTAAAGTACATTTTGTTGAGAACATAATTGTTTACACCGAAAAATTACTGAATATATTACTTTCCATAGAGATGAACAATCCCTCCTTCTCTCTCATCTCTTGGCCCCCTACACC
This sequence comes from Gadus macrocephalus, assembly GCF_031168955.1. Lineage (NCBI taxonomy): Eukaryota > Metazoa > Chordata > Actinopteri > Gadiformes > Gadidae > Gadus > Gadus macrocephalus. The sequence continues at coordinate 3,832,997 of NC_082393.1, forward strand.
CTCCTTTTCTTTCTCTTCTCCTCCCCTCCACTCTCCCCTTCCTCTTCCTTTCTCTCCAACATCTCCTTTCTTTCTTTCTTTCTCCTCCCTCCCTCTCTCCACATCCAGCCATCTCTCCCCCCTTCCCCATCTCTCCCCCTTCAGAGAACAGCTGAACAGCCCATATTGCTAAGCTTCCGGGCAGCCAACAGCGATGGGAGGAGCAGGGTTAAACCCACCCTGCGTCGACAGCACTTTCCCCTCTCTGCAGAGTAATCAATGGAGGAGAGGGGAGATCGCTGGCCAGGTAGACAACAAAAAAGAGAGAGAGAGTAGCCCCTCTCTCCCCCTGCCCCCCCCCCCCCCCCCCCCCCCCTGCAAAGTTCTCCTCCCCTCCCCCTATTCCCAAACACTCCTCCATCTCTCTGACTGCGTAGCCAGTCAGTCCCTCGTCCGCTCCGTCAAGATTGACACATCTGTCAATGAGTGACAGGCGTGTGACAGGCAGCTCCCCGAAGACCCACTCCCTACTCAGACCCCCCCCGTCCCCCCCCCTCCCGTACCCTCTACTGAACCCCCCCCCCCCCCCCCCTACTCAAACCCCTCCCCCCATCTCACCCAACAGTACAAACTCGCTCTCTTACTCATTGACAAGTGGAGCTGTGGCTTGGGTGTGTGGGTGGGGGTTAAGGAGGGGGGAGGGGGTGGGGGGTTAAAAGAGTCTCGCTCTCTGACTTTCCCGGACAGGAAATCATTTCGGGGGGAGACGGACAGACAGGCTGAGAGACAGATAAGCGGACAGAGAGAGAGACAATGGGCAGCTTGTTACCTGACGCAACACAGAACCCGGGATGAAATGGGGATGAAACTGGGCTGATTCGAGGCCTACAATAGCTTCTCCATTTGACTCGTGTCGACATGCATCATTATAAATTAAAAGTGCCGGTGACGGCACTAGGTTGTCTGTCTAGGTTATTAAAACAAACGACATTGAGATTCTAAAAGGAGTCATTCATGCTGTATGTATGTTTCAGTTTATTTGTCAGACAATCAACTCTCCCCCTCATCAATTCCTGCGTGGAAGTAAATCATTAACAAAAAAATAACCTTTTAGGCAGAAATAATTTGCAGAGAACATGAAACAAACAGCATGCTGTATAACTTATGGTAATATACCAATTTGAGATTCCAGGAGATTTACCGACAGCAATTTAAATGCTCAGGCGGCAATGACTTCTCTGTAATGAAATATGAAATATATATAATCAAGTACATAATCACGCCGCCACCCGAGACAGGGCAGAATCAACATTAAATCAAAACCCTTCATGTGACGACCCACCAGATGTGTTTTCCCGCCAACGTCTTCCTTCACCTGTCCTCCAGAACAACATGGCTGCCTCTCTTAACAAGCCAGCCGGTCCTCCCTCAGGAGTAATTAGCTAATTGGAAACACCTGGCAAACGTCAGGCCCAGGTCAACGACCGACGCTCCCTGATTGGTCGGGCACCTTGCCTGTCACAGTGGCTGCCGGGGATGGGGGGGGGGGGCGGGCTTTGTAGATGGATGGAATCCCAATATGTCGCCAGCGTTAAATACTGTGTCTCTGGTTGAAACTCAGCCGTATCTCCCCCCCCCCCCCCCCCCCCATCCCCACGTCTTTATAAATATTACATGAAGGCTACAGCGCGGTGACGGTGTCGGTGAGATATAGTGTGGCTCATCGCTGAGGGGCATTCTCCGGATGTCAAAAATATTTCATTAGGAGGGATGGAGCTTGTGAGCGGGACGACGGAGCAGGTGAAGAAGAGACGGATGGCGCTTGCGAGGGAGATAGTGAGATGATGAAAGAGCCGGGTTTTTATGTGAGTTCATGCGGGCTTATGAGTGCTTGGTGTGTGTGTGTGTGTGTGTGTGTGTGTGTGTGTGTGTGTGTGTGTGTGTGTGTGTGTGTGTGTGTGTGTGTGTGTGTGTGTGTGTGTGTGTGTGTGTGTGTGTGTGTGTGTGTGTGGTGGTGGTGGTGTGTGTGTGTGTGTGTAGAAAGGGAATCGTCTATGTGTGTGTACGTATATAGGAAAGTGTGTGTGTGTGCGCGCGCGTGCGTTTGTGTCCATATGCGGGCAGTTACTGTAAACCTGCCATACAGGGGTCCTTGCAGGGTTCAGAGAGCCCGGTGGTTTAATGAGAGGGTGGAGCAGAAGACACGGTGGAGGATCAGAGTGCGATGCTCTGATCCAGAGGAGCAACTCCAAAGATCCAACAGCCAACACACAGGGCTTGTAGTGGACCGAGCGTTTAATTCATCGCCCTCTTATTCCTCACATCCCTCTGTCACACTCCATCTGCTCTCGCTCTCATTATTTTTTAGCTTTTCGACCGACCGC
>NC_082393.1:3835459-3893028 GCF_031168955.1 Gadus macrocephalus
CCCCTCTCATTAAAATCTCTCTCTCTCTCTCTCTCTCTCTCTCTCTCTCTCTCTCTCTCTCTCTCTCTCTCTACCTCTCTCTCTACCTCTCTCTCTACCTCTCACCCCCCTGTGGTATCTCTCCCTCTCCTCTCTCTCTCTCTCTCTCTCTCTCTCTCTCTCTCTCTCTCTCTCTCTCTCTCTCTCTCTCTCTCTCTCTCTCTCTCTCTCTCTCTCTCTCTCCTCTCTCTCTCTCTCTCTCTCTCTCTCTCTCTCTCTACCTCTCTCTACCTCTCTCTACCTCTCTCTACCTCTCTCTACCTCTCACCCCCCCTGTGGTATCTCTCCCTCTCCTCTCCCCCCTCTCTCTCTCTGCCCTCTCATCGTTAACAGCCCCTCCCCCTCTGTCTGATTCGTCTCTATATTAATAAGACCGGCTGTAGCCTTTCTCCAACACCAATATCCCAGCTACTACCGCCTTCTCACATCAACCGGAGGACAAAAAAGAGAAAAAGGAAATCCATTCACGGCCCAAATGGAAATGTACACAATACAGCATCTCGGTTCAGAGACAGCCCCCCTTCTCCCTTTCTCTCTCTCTCTCTCTCTCTCTCTCTCTTTTTCTCCCTCCAGTCAGCACCGCTATCGCTCGCCCTCCTTCAATGGGCTCTCCAGCTGCTTGATAATGGCAAGCCGGTGGAAAGAAAGACAGTTTTGCAGACGTTGTCAGGTGGTAGGAGGCGATAAGCCGCCACCTTCTGCTCCTTCTCATCCCCTCCTCTCCCGTCGTCTTCCACTGTCTCATTCACCCCCCCCTCCCTTTCCTTCTCACCTCTCTCATCCTCCTCTTCTCCCTCTTATCCCTTCTCCTTCAACCTTTCTGCCTCTTCTCTCTCCCTTCTCCTCCTCCCTCCCCCCCCCCCCCCCCCCCCCCCCCCCACCCTTTCTCTCCTACCTCCTCAGCCTCTACTCCTCCTGCCACCCCAGACTGTGTCAGGCCTTCCCAGCAGGGCTTAACACTCAAAGAATCGCACAGAGTCACCGTCAACACCTCCAAATATCAGGGGAGGATTTTGAGATAATGGAACGCCGGTATGGGTCCGTACATGGGTCCTGGGAGGGCCCGGAGGACGAATGTTAAGAGATACGCAGAGAGAGAGAGAGAGAGAGAGAGAGAGAGAGAGAGAGAGAGAGAGAGAGAGAGAGAGAGAGAGAGAGAGAGAGAGAGAGAGAGAGAGAGAGAGAGAGAGAGAGAGAGAGAGGATACAGCGAGAGATAAACCAAGATACAGCGAGACACACACACGCCGAGATACAAAATGAAAAGAGGGAATGGGGAAAAGGAGTGCGAGGACATGATAGAGAGACACCACAGAGAGACAGACAGAGAGGTATCGACAGGTTAAGGTTGAAGCCCCGGGCATTAGCGATAAGCCTTTCGTCGAAGATGCCAGAAATGGGTTTGCATTACGTGCCGCTTAGTCGCGCCGGGTGTTTAGTTTCCCCCTCCTCTACAGGATGCCATGGCGACCCTACAGCTGACTGAACAGCACTTTGGCCGAGGCACAGGCTCAACGCTCAGCCCCAGCCAGTTAGCGGATAACGGCTAGCAGCTAGCAGTTAGCGTTTAGCGGTTGGCGGCGCATGGACCCACAATGTTGTGTAATGCGGAGCCGCCCGGCGGTTGCCTGAGCTGATGGCGTTGTGTTGTGTTTTAGAGGATGACGTTGGTGGAAGCTGTATGGAACGGTTCTAGAGGAGCCGTAAACGGGCGGCTAACCACCCTGTCTGGACTGAAAAGATGTCCCTTGGGTTATCGTTTAACAAAGAGGGACTATTTTAGGCCGTAAGGAGAGCATATATCTGTTACTTACTTTATTGATTTGCTTTTATATTCATTTAGTCAGCCACCAAATAACTCACTTTGGCCAAATCGAATCGCAGCCCTCAAATTAATATTGTGATCATTTTAAGAAGCTTTTGGGAGCTGTTAGACTCAATCAGAAGAGATACATTGTAGGCCTAAACCGTTTATATAATCCCGCTAATTTACATCAACAGTCCCGGCTATATAATGTAGGTTATTTGACCAGGCAAGATTTCAGGCTAGGGGTTAATAATTGCCTTGTCCATTTGACCGGATGTTTGCCTTTTTTTCTTTATAAAAAGCTTTGAGAGCCAGTGAGCCCACGGTTTCAGATGGAACACACGATGTGATTCAATAGTATGGGTTTTGGCCAGAGAGTTTCAGGAAAGAGGGGGGCGTGTTATCTCCATGGTTATGACCCAGGCCAACTTTATGATACCTTTTTAGAACCGTCGTTGTGTAACTGTTACGAGCGTCGTTATAATAAGCAATATTGTATATGAAATCCACCACAAACCATAGCGCTATACTATAGGTGTCCGGGAGGCCTAACCCTCACTCAGATGCGGACATTAAATAAATCGCTGCTCAGACGAAGGTTCACTGTTCACATACACCATAGAGTTATACTATGTGTCCTGGAGGCATTACCCTCGGATGGCAGCCTTAAATAAACCACTACTAAGACAGCGTTCCACACGTCCACACACAGCGAGCCGCCATTGCCCATTGGTCGACTGGTGACATCAAATTACCTCGGAACGGGTGGTCTGACATCACGAAAATAACAGCAGAGTGGAAGGGTTCAAAGTGGGGAGGATGGCAGAAACATAGGATTTTACCCCTTTTTCTCTAAATTGGGGACTTATATCTGTAACAGAGATAAAATGGTATAGATTACCATGATGACAATCATAAAAGACAAATTGCAACTTTTAAAACAAAAAAAAAGTGGTTTTGGGTTGTTTGGGCTTTTTAACGAAGCAACTTCTCATGTTCAACTTTTTTTGTTGCAAAAAAAAGTCTTCAGAACGCCCAAAGTAATAATATGTGAGTCCACTGGTTTTTGATGAAAAATTCAGCCCCAGATCACAGGATAGGTGGAGTGGAGGATGCTTGGGGCTATAGAACATAGAGCAATGAAATACAGCAGTAAACAATGCTTTGATTGGACTGAGGAGTACACTGGGGAGGCCTGATGATGGCTTTTGATGGAGAAAGATACTTGAGCAAGACTGAATACAAAAGTTGCTCACTAGTGATCGTGATTTTCAAATTTAACTTTAAACACATGAATGGAAAAAGTCCTCCTCCTTACCTGCTAAATATGACTCACCGACATTCCAATGTTAAAAGGCACTATGATATGAAAGGATGGTGTGGTCAGAACCCAGGGTAGTTACTGGGTACATCCCTAGTGTTTTACCGGCTAGGCTAGATGTTACCTGCTCATTAAAGACCTGTGTCTGAATTATTCGTAAATTGTAAGACTCGTAGATAAAAGCATCGGCAAAATGAATGAATAAAATAAAAAGTTCAATACTTAAACAGTAATAAGGTAATCGGAGGGTAATCCAAGAACAGATCAAGTTTACACACAAAGGACAAGAGTTTTGTCCCGGCTGTGTTCATGTTTCATTCATAACCATTTCCATGCTGTTGCATTATTTAAAAAGAAGGACAAAGGAACCCTTTGTCAGTTCTGCAGCTGAACAAATGGGAGGCGGAATCAACGGCTTTTGTTGCATAAATAAACAATTTGTTTGCATAGAAATCGTATGTGAACGAGACAATCAGGAATCGACCAACATATCGTGAAAAATGTTGTGTTGTTAACGGTCCGTTACGTGTTCTAGAATGTTCAAGGCAGTGTGCGTGTGCATGCGGCGATTGCCAGAAGGGACGTTACATGACCAACTACCATTAGGCAGACGGTAATTTGTAACCAAAATTACACTGGGATAGGAAAGGATTTATAATGATCGTTTAACAGTTCCTAAAAAACACATTCCCTAGACCTAAGCCAGTGATGATAATGAAGACCCCCCCCCCACACACACACCCACGATAGCTGCACCCAATCGTTTCAAATCATATCTATTTAGAACATATTCTACATAAAAATGGCAACCAATGCCTCGTACACAAATGAAACGCAAATTAAATGAATTACATTTACAGTGTAGAAAAAAAAAATGGCAAAACGAATAAATGATCTGAACAAAACCTAAATGAATCTAAATAAAGTGATAATGGGATAAGGAAAAGCAAGGCTAATGGGATTGACTAACCCAGTGGCAGCTCTCCGATCCAGGGCATTGAAAGGAGATATAATGTTCTTTGAACCCAACCAATCCCCCTTATATCCCCCTGGAATAACAAAAACCTGTTATTCCAGTTATGAAAATTATTCATACATTAGGTATACAGTGCCTATATCTAGGCTTACGCATTGTGGCATATTATTTCCCCCATATCCTGCTGTAAACAGTGAAGTGATGGCCTCTAATCACATCAAGTGCCAGCGCTCAGAACTGACGTTTGGCCCAGTGTTTTGATTTAACCGTCGTGTATTTGGTAATTAGCGAGAACCCGGAAGTAGGGCTAATCAAGTGGTTTGTTTTATGGGAGGAAGTGAACCATAGCAGGTGTTTTTCGGTCTGCTAGGCGACAATGGAGGCAGCCAGAACTCACCAGAGCGAGGATCTGATCTTTAATCCAAGGATTCATCATTCTTCTGGTGCCAGTCTTAAACTCTGCATTCAATGGCATGAGATTGTGACGCACTGTTCATGATATAATGTGCTGTTCTTACAATAAGGAAACCCTTTTTAACATTATATACTGACGATTATTCTTTACTAACTCTGTATCACGGGCTTGACCCAGTAAGGGTACAAATGTACACAGCATGCTAAGGAATACTCGAAAAAAAGCATGGACAGGTATGCACTGCTATTGTATCATATATTTTACCAAAATTGGGCAGATCAATGTTCGCTTTGGGATAAGATGTAATAAAAACATGAAATCCATGCCCATATCAAGCTTTTAAGTACCTTCATGTTGGGTATACAATTATACTGCCCTTAAAGTGGCATCTTAAAGATTTCAGTTTCATGCTCTTTGGGGACACCTTTGGGGATAACTGATAATTTTTTCCCATAGATTCAAACAGTGTCAGCACCGAATACCAGTATGTAACATCCATAATACTGCAAATTCAAGGCCTTTCCTCAGTGGACGATGGGCTCAAACAACATTCTCTTACCTCATTGGGCGATTGATACTTCCCTAAAGGAGACATATTATGAAAACAAAACTTTTCCTGAGATTTGGGGTGTTGTTTTGGGTCTCTGGTGCTCCCACACACATAAAAACTTCTGTGTGTGTATATGATTTTTTGAGTGAGATATGCATTTCTGAAAGTACCCCGCCTACAGTTACCAAACGAGCGAGTCAGTTTCGGCGCCCCCTCCTATGTAGGAAGGGGGCACACTTGAATATTACCTCCCACTTCCCCACTCCCCTCCAATCAGAGTAAAGCTACGATTTTGTGGACCAGCGGACGAGCAGCTCCAGCGGGGGGAACTCGGCGGCAGCCCGGCCGCTCAGCAACGGGAGTACAATCCCGTTATCTGCCGGACTGCCGCCGAGCTACCCCCGCCGGAGCTGCCGGACTGCCGCCGAAGCTGGAGGAGACATGGAGGAGAAAGGGATTGTACTCCCGGAGCTGAGCTGCCGGACTGCCGCCGAGCTATCCCCACTCAGTCCGGCCGCCGTCTAACGCCCCGTGCCCACTACCTCCGTCCGTTGACTGATACCCATTGACTTTGAATGGGGACGGACGCGCAATGCATTGTGGATCCGTCCGTTCCGTTGGAGCCTTCGGCTCAGTCAAGAAGTTGAACAATTTTCAACTTTTTCGGCAGCGACGGATCCGTCTTCCAATCAGATCGCGTATGCAAATGTAAGCACTGTGACGCGACTCGGGCTCTGACGATACTGGAAAGCGGGAAAGCGGGTCATCTTGCATCGCAACAAGCAGGAAGTAGCGGGAAGAACCCGGCGAAGCGATTTGATTGGCTGACGGATGCCTCTGCAAAGACTACTCCCCCATCAGTCAGCCACGCCTTCCCACGTCCGTTGACTGACGGAGGTAGTGGGCATGTAGGGTGAAACTTCGGCAGCAGTCCGGCAGCTCCTGCGGGTGTACTCCGGGAGCTGAACTGCCGCCGAAGCTTGCCGGCTGCTCCTGCGGGTGTACTCCGGGAGCTGGAAATGCCGCCGAAGCTGGCAGGTCCGGCGAGGGGGAGTACAATCCCTTTCTCCTCCATGTAGCGGTTCATGGACTTCAGAGAGTCAAGGCCAAAGTTCCTTTCCCCCCAATCCGTCTCAACCATGGCCGAGGTATACGGCAAAGTGCAAGAGACGTCAGAGGCAGTCTTTATGATTCATAATATCTTCCGAGGCGCACATTAGTTTTGGTCGTGATAATAGATGATATAAATACCCATATATAATATTATTATTATATTATATTATATTATATTATAGATATAGAGCTCCAGGAGTCCGCAAACGACAACAATCCCTTCTCCTCTATGCTGTGGTTCAGTCTGACAGCTCATTGGTCAATGGGCAGCAGCTCATTTGCATTAAAGCTACAGACAGACTGAAACAGAGGGGAATAGCGTTAGGCAAGATTTTTTTCCTAAAAGATATTTCCAGCAAACAGCTTCAAAAGCATGTTTTCTGGAACCCAAATACTATGTTCACTTGTTGGGAAAACACCATAATATGTCTCCTTAAACAGACATTTATTTAGATAAAAATTTGATATCGACCAAAGAATATCAACTACCAAAGAAAAATATAACATCTATTGTAAGAGAGACAGAAAAACACAAACTGCTATTGCCAGTTCTACACTTTCACTTATGGAATCAGTGTATAGCGAGTAAAAATGCAATTCAACACATCTAATGGACACGGACCGTTGGAAATGAAAGACCAAAGCGTTTACACCAAAGCGCCGCACAAAATGGCCGCTCTGGGATTTCTTCAGGGATCCCTTAAGAAGACGAGGACATTCAGATTGTGACGGAGAGTGGATGTGATCGGTACCGGCTTCACAGACAAAAAACATTAGGGCGAGATGGGGATGGGGGCGAGGCTATTTAGCATACGACTGCCAGCACACAGCTGAAGCAATAGCTCAGATGGTAGTCGCCGGTGTCAGTTGGGCCCTGGTCAACATAATGGCCGTCTCTGCTGCTAAACATACAACATCCTTTACCGGATAAGTAGCCACAAAGCAGCCGCAGCTGCTGGGAAAACGCGTCACTGCACCGTTTCCGCGAGGAAAACGGGGGTAAACGACGTTTGTTTAATGTTCCCGTACCTCACGTTGTATTTGACCAGCGGCCTAAATGGAGCAAGACGTCTCCCCGGCAACACCCAGCGCGACTTCCATAGATCCAGAGGTTTTGAGACACTTTCTCCGATGGCGATTGGATCCAGTGATTCGGCCATGAATTGCTGGAAGCTTGTACAGTTGAAACACAACAACTTTCCAATGGGAATGCAAGTATGGGAAGTATTTTTGTTTTAACAATTCATCCCGTACAGCCTCTGCACGTCGAACCCCATAAAAATCGAACCATGTTGTCTGATACGTATTTAATTTGTTGTATGGTTCGGTTCAACCCCAGCGGACCTTGTGCGCATCCGATAGATTCTTTATTTGAATGCATAGCATGTGCTTTCTTTTCCTTGCCCCCTCTTCCATCAACATTTCGAGGTCATCAGAGCCCTCTGGGTACTCTATGGGTAAATCTCTAGGTGGCGTTTGTTAAACATACACACACACACACACACACAATCGTGGTGCTTTACAAATGTTTGCTTTGTGCATTAGCATTGTGCGACGGCGTAGTCCATCACTATTTCATGACAACATCAGTGCGTATTTACATCAACTAATGCAGGAGTTAAGCCTGCATTAGGCTGCATCCACATCCTCTAATAGCATCTTCTGAATAAATACGCCTTGGAGGGGGGGATTAGATAGCTCATACACGTGTACATATTGGATTCCAGCTAATCAATGGGATATCAAAGGAGAACACTTGTGTGGGTTTGTAAGCAAAGCCGTTCCCATGAAAAATCGGAAAGGGAGATTTGGCTAATATATGAATAATATTACATCTGGTTGATAAAAGGCAAACAAAATCAACGCAAGTTATATGAAAAGGCATTAAATAAGCATTACAAAACAGTTCAATTACTCTATAAAACAATAAAACCAAAACGTCTTATTTCTATGAATGCCTTCAGCTATTTATCAGTGTTTCTCATCTCTGTGAATAAGCAACAATGTGTGGGATCTTTCATGGAGCAGCGCTTGACATCAAGTCCAGTCTGTCACAACGCTGGCTGCTGATGCAGAAGAGATTGCCGATGAGTAACCACAGCCGTGACTACCAGTGTAATACAAGCAAAGACCCCACGGATAAAATGCATGAGCCTGTGTTTGTTTTGATGGATTCAAAGACATTCCACCGTGCTAAGCCTTGCACCTACAAGCCTGCAGAGGGAAATTGGAAAATGCCGGAGTGGGTTCAATTGACCGTTTTTTTTTGTCCAGCGGGCATATTGGCTAGTTGGGTAAGGAAAACCTTCGACAATCTTTGGGGGAAACCATGACAACTCAATGGAAATGCATTGTAAATGCTACCTGGGGAAATCGAATGCAGAACTCAAATTAATGCATGGAGTCTTACCACTTGAAGTCTCACCGACCAAACTAAGGGCCGCTAGGTGAATGAGGTGGATGGAAGACGATGGCTGATTGGGGCTCTAGGGGTGGATCGAGGGTGGGCGGGGCACGCAGCACACATGTTGCTCATCGAGGAATCAATTTGCACAGGTTAAACCAGCCATCACCACACACACACTCAGGGAGAGATCTCCTGCATGGCCACATGGAGCACCCGCATCATGGATCATTATCTGCAAACCTTAAACCATAAACCCGCTTACAACACCACCAGTAAAAAATCACCTAGGTCTAGTGTGGCAGCCACCTAGACGATGTGTGACATGCACGTAGCTACAATAATATAATATTCTTCTAGGTTTCATCAGACAGTGGTGTCATTTGGTGGTGCTGGAGGGAAGAGGCCTTTGCATTATAGAAGAAGAGGACAAATAAGAAGTTGCAGTTACATCGCATCCGCAGGCCTGGTGACAGAAAACACTGAGCTCAGCTAGCAGCAAAACAAGGAGGCCTGAGCTTCAATAATGCATAGTAGTAGTGCGGAATCCCTCTCTCCCTCTCTCCCTCTCTCCCTCTCTCCCTCCCTCTGTGTGTGTCGAGGGCAGCTCACAGATCATCATTCACCGACTGCTTATGTATGGGCACGTCCAGGCCTCGTTGGGTTAAATTGTATGGAAAATATTGATGAAGTGTGCCCGGAGGGGCAGTAGCCCTGTCATGTCGCGATCAATAATTCAGCCATCTTTTATTATTCTCCTTTCTACACCACTCTGCCTGTGTCTGGGAACGTGGGCTTCTTCACATTTCCCATCATTCAGGACTAAATACGACAAATTGAGACCTGCGCTTACGTGGCCATTTATTGTGATTTTCGTTTTTTACGTGGGAAGGCTTTAATTCCGATCCAGTAAACAGAAAGATTGCTTGAAACGGAAGAAGAAGAAAAACAGTCAGGCTAAATTATTGTTTATTGTAATTTCTTAATGTCCTAATTTTTTTTCAATTTCACACACTTTTGCATCTGTGGGCATCTCGAGGCTGTCAACAATATGCTGATTAAAATGTTTATCTTTTGATGCGGAAAATGAGAGGGAAATCCTGTACTGATGAAGGGGTATGGCATGGGAAACAGCAGGCCAGCGTCGACACAGCATCAGGGCTGGCCTGCCATGTACTCCCAGATGAAAATGGCAATTCAATGGATTTACTGTGTTATTCATCAATTATATGTCCCTTTGTTTCATCTTTTTTTTTAAGTATTCATTTTGTGTTAATGTTCTTTTTTATGAACTTTAATGTATCATTTTATCACTAAGATTTAATTTTATTACCATTCCTTTTTTATGATGTTTACAGTTGTTACTTCTGTTTTCCCGATCAACACATCCTGCTTCCCGAGCAATCCCCAGAAGGAATGTCCTCTGTGATTGTGGGAATTCTTCTCTTCCCCTATGTGGGCTTAGGGTTAGGTATGTTCCATCTAATGTTGGGCCTGTTGAGCCCTTTGATACTGACACCGTGGAAAGGAGAGAGCTCTAGACAGACTGGACTGGAGCTCATGGACATAAGGGGTCATCGACTGAGCCATCTGTGTCTCGATCAACAACATCAGCCCAAGGACCACAAGACCATTGCTGCAACATAATCCCAATAATAATTATAAAGTGATTAGTTGAATAGCATTAATCGAAGATTACCTCTTTGACAAATAGAAAAATTATCCCGGCGTTAAATAGCAGCATGAATGTATATTTGAATATGGAGTATACTGCCCAAACTACTTCCTACTCCCAATGTGGAAAGTGTTCTGCAGAGGGAAAGCAGGGAGACTGGATGGAAGTTTAACATATTGTAGAAGGGGAAAAGCTTAATCTTAGACTGTAAAATACAAAGCACAGTGGGAACGGACAATTGGAAACGTGGAAAACTGGAAAAATTGGAAACACTTTTTTGTCAAGTGTCAAACTTTATGGTCCATATTATTAATAAAGACTTTAAGGGGGAGCATTAGATTATTATTTTTATATTCGTCATCTATAGAACAACATTCACTCAATGTCTATATTAATGTGAAATTGGTGCTATGTAACATATTGTCCCTTGAAACCAGTCCCAAAATGCAGATCTTAGAAGAACACATGTCAAAACATGGGCCTGGGTCGGATCTTAATGAGGCTCGCGGCTAGCGAACCCCAGACGCCCTCCTGTGCCAGTCCATGCATGGCTCAACCTCCTCAACGAGACTGCATGTTACATGAGAGCTAATTGAAGCATGGCTACTCTTTAAAACGTTCTTCAAAAACACATTCAAACTTACATAAGCATTCCTTGTACGTATTTGTATCTCCATCTCCATCCTTGACTCACAGCACCTCAATCATTGCTTAATAGCACATCAATCATTGGCTACTTATAGCAATGAATAGCTGTAGTGCCAACGGAGATCAACCAGACCTAGCTGTATGAAATTGCAATCATTCAAAATTATTGTTCTGTATTTCTGGCCGACACTTTCTGTTGGGCTGTGGCCTGTCTGACAGCTTGCTAAAGTATGGCCTTAATGCTGCCAGTGTTAGGGACGTGCATGCTGGGATATTGTGTTGCCTCCTGCAGGTGATGATTTCTAACAGTTCTTTATTTTAAAGGGTGTGAAGTCATAAGACTAAAAGGAAAAATGCTCACTGGCAATATGTGACAATCAGTGACATTACAGTTTCAGTGACTACAAATGATGTCAGAAGGAGGATTTAGGCGATTACTACGAACCAGGAAACCCCTAAAACGGTGTTGGCTTGTTCAACAGCTCACAGCATTTGTTTCAAAGCTGAGAAGAGACGTCCTTCCTCTGTGACACCTAAGCACATCTCCCATTCAGGGAAAGCAATCATTTCGCTGCCGTGTGAAGTTTTTAGAACTGCGTGACAAGATGGATGACCTTGAGGCTAGCCGGCTAGCTGGCTGCCAGGTGGTTAGGCCCGGCATTGCCAGTCTTGAGATCGCTCCTGAGCCCGCCCGCTGCCACAAGGCACTGCACTGACAGGGGCTTAGCCCTCACCAGGCCCGGGTGAAACCTACCCGGCTCTGCCCTGAATCTAAAAGCAGTGGAGAGCGGTGATATATAATATACAGCAGTGCTTTCCAACTGCTAATACTACCGCCCCACCGGACTCAATGCCACGAGGTGGACGACACGACACAATACTCTGAACCCTCCCTAGTCGATGCTAGCGGGGAGTTTTACAACATTGGCGATGAAAGCGCTCCAAGCAATGAAACGAGGTAACCGGTAAACACTGTGTTTGATTGTGCAAACAACGCAATAATTTCCATAAAAGATAACCAAATCGAAACCCTTTCAGTTACACATCGCCAAAAAGCAAGGCCCAGTTGTCGCTAACATGACAACCTCGAGCCGTCAATCACATCTGGCGGCAGGGCGGCCGCACGCTGAGTTAAGATTGATCGTCAAGGCGAACGCGACCCAGAGGTGAACGCGTCTCTACGCGGGTATTGTGTATTTTTGGATGCAGATCCCTCGACGTTCCGGTGGTACGGTGCAAGCTGGTTTCCTTCTTTCCAGCTGGCACGCCGCAGCTCTCCTGTCGCTGCAGACTCACCGCCTGTGCTAGGGGAAGTGCTCCCGGGATGAGACAGACGAAGCGGTGTGAGTAAGCATCCACCCCATCATGGGAACTGTCAAACAACCGGAACAGTCATGGTCGTGAACAGCGATTGTCGTCTGTGATATTCATAGAATTCCCTCCTCCTCTTCCTCGTTGTTGTTGTTGACTAATGTCCATGTACGGGGTTGTTGCTGGAGGATGGGGTAATGCAGAGACGCTGGATGGAGGACATCATATGTGGGGGGGTTGACGAGCAAGACATTAGCGGCCGCTATGGCATTTTCTAATCCTTGAGCTTGATGACGCGGAGTTCGGAGTTCTGTCGCTGCCGCGTTAGCATGCAAGAGCAGGCTAATAGACCCTTAAACACTGCAGCTCAAGGGTGAACATAGCCGAGCGCATTGCACACAGCGGTAGACATGCTACACGTTCACTTTCCCTTAGCTGAGCCAGCGGAGAGCACAGCAGAGCTGGCGGAGGAAATAGGTAGTAGCTCCGGAGGTAGAGCGGGTTGGCTGATAACTGCAAGGTTGCTTGTTCGAGTGTCGAGGTGTCCCTGAACAAGGCACCTAACCCTAACTGCTGACGACGAGATGGCTGTCACCTTGCATGGTTGACTTCGCCATCAGTGTGCATGAATAGGATAATGTCAGGCAATATTGTAAAGCGCTTTGGATAAAGGCGCTGTATAAATCGAGCCCATTTACGGGGGAAGACGACCGCTGTAGATGGTCGTCGATACACCTCCGACGTCTCCAGTGTGGTCACCGTCAGCGCAGTCGTATTCTGTCCATGCTTCTTTCACAGCTCGTGATGAGGAGAGCTTCGTGCTTCTGGCCTTGCCCATCACCTGTACAGCTGCTTCTGTGATGCACAGAGCTGGTTGCCAAACGACTTAACCCGTGCCCTCCTGTGTCATTATTTAATCGTTTATTCTGCGTAGATGAGGCATTTCGTGTGTGTCAGTGTTTACGTGTATCCACGTGCCATGTGGATATTGGTTTGTGTGTGTGTGTGTGTGTGTGTGTGTGTGTGTGTGTGTGTGTGTGTGTGTGTGTGTGTGTGTGTGTTGAAGAGGATGGCCTATGCGTAGTTTTGTGTTTGTGCATTTTTGTGTGAGTATATTTCTGCATCAGTGCTTACTGGTATATAATGGAGGGGGTGGGTGTAATTTGTGTGTGTTTCTATATGTGTGTCGGTGACTGTAGGGGGTGTTTGGGGGGGGGGGGGGGCTTGTTTAGTAGTCCCACTAGCTCAGTCATCGTGCGGTTCCACGTAGCAGAGCGAGCGACCGTGTGAACCCGGCCTGCGATTGATTGTCAAGGGGGAAAATGTCAGAAGGAACCGCTCTGCATTTCGTCTCAGACGAAAAGCCCAGACGGTGGAGTAGACCAGCCACCTGAATGCCCCCCCACGGTGAGAAGTTCAACCCCGCTTGAAGGTGGTTCAGAAGAAGAGCTTCTGTGGTGTTATTCAGGGCGACCAGGGCCAAATTAAAGTTCAACCGCAACTTGAAAAGAAACGCCGAAAATAGATAGCTTTTCAAATGCTTTTAAAGTTGCGTTAATGTGAGCTGCTCGGTGAGGACCCAACAAAGTAAGGGCCAAGAGAAGGAAGGGCCAGGACAAGTGAAGACCAAGACAAGTGAGGACAAAGACAAGGGAGGACCAAGACAAGTGAGGACCAAGACAAGTGAGGACCAAGACAAGTGAGGACCAAGACAAGGGAGGACCAAGACAAGTGAGGACAAAGACAAGGGAGGACCAAGACAAGGGAGGACCAAGACAAGTGAGGACCAAGACAAGTGAGGACAAAGACAAGGGAGGACCAAGACAAGGGAGGACCAAGACAAGGGAGGACCAAGACAAGTGAGGACCAAGACAAGTGAGGACCAAGACAAGGGAGGAGCAAGACAAGTGAGTACCAAGACATGGGAGGACCAAGACAAGTGAGGACCAAGACAAGGGAGGACCAAGACAAGGACGTCCAAGCAACGTGAGGACGTCCAAGCAACAAGGTGGTGGAAGTCTGCTTGCGGCACGAGATGTACTGTCGGCCAGGGAAGAAGAAAAGTAGTGTACGGGTACTGGAAGCACTGATCTGGAGGCGGAGAGGTAGGGCATGTTTATAAGCAGTGCGCGCTCCAGGGGAGGTCAAATGTCACCAATGAACAAAAAAAGATAAGGCTTGGGGCCAGGACAGATAGGACAATAGGAGAACACTGTAAGCTGTAAAGTGTGTGTGTTTGTGTTTGTGTGTGTGCTATGTGCGTGCCTGCTTGCCTTCCCATTGCAAAACACATACAGGATATAAACAGAATTGGAAAGCAGATTCAAAGTCAGATAGACAAGCATGTGTTGATTACTCTTGTTTCCCGAGCAACCAAGCAGCCGGACGCCACCACATGGGTTGAAGCACAGGTCACAAACCCAGATCTACCGTTACCCTGAGTGAACAAACACTGAGAAGACTGAAGGAAGCACGAGACAGCCCCTCAACGGTCTCCCATTACATGCACACGTCGAGGAGCTGCCGTCGACTCCATCCCTCCCTCCCTCGAGTCCTCCAGCCTTTCATAGGTCGGATGAAAGGAGCCGTCCTCGATCGCTGCACGAATCCCGCCAGCTCGCCCCGCCGCCGTCTCTTATCTCGACCACCGGTCTACACGCGGTACGCTGTAATTACCGCCGCTCCGACGTTCGGCGGGAGTCTGACAACCGGCGCCGGTCCTCTTCATGTCTGTTTTGACGGATGCGCACGGGGGAGGAATCATGGACGATCTAATGGGAGCGCTGCCCGTGTTTCCTGTCCCTGTCCGACATCACGGCGAACGCCGTTGAGGCGGCTCTAACCGACCACTGGAGATCCTGGTGATAAACAATAACCCCTTTTCTTTTGTTTATGCTGTGGTTAAAGCTGGGAGGGCTGTCAGACAAACACTATTTTGTGTCGATTCTGAGCAATTGCGTCACCATCTGAAAAATGTTGCTTGACTACCATCGGGACGTGCACACAGCTACTTCTTTGACCACAATTAGCCGTCCATTTTACTATCCTCCCTGCTCTATTTTCCATCCATCCAACCATCCATCCATCTCCTTTTACCAACTTTAACTGAGGCCTTTCCAGCTCCAAGGGTTAGCCAACAGCTCCTCTAACTGAATAACATGTTTGTCCATTGCAGTGTCTCTCTCTCTCACACAAACAGACAAAAACCTCTGTTAACCTTGTTTTGATGTGCATAAGGGCATGTGAGGTACAATTTGTCGGAAACTGAATACCTGATGCGAATGTCTACTTTGAGCTCTCATTTAAATCCATCCCTCGTCGCGTCTTCCTTTGTCTTGCTTTTGAGACCCACCTGATGGCCTTAATTTAATTTCCTCTAGTGATTTAAGGAGGGATTTCCCAGCGAATCCTCCGTCTTGTGTAAATCCATCTGTACATCTCACATGGTTAGCCTCCATGTTTATGCCCTTTCTCTGCTTACTCAATGACAGTGGAGAGCGACTCCTCATTCCCGCCACTCCTAATGGGAAGCCATCACCATAACATCCCATCCCCGTAATGGCCCTGGCCGGCTATTGTTCCCTAATGGGATCCGATTGGTGCATACAGTCTGGGATGGAGATTCATAAGTCGCACTGGCCATCCGCGTCCGTGACTTCAAGCACAAATTACCTGATTTCTCTCTCTCTCTCTCTCTCTCTCTCTCTCTCTCTCTCTCTCTCTCTCTCTCTCTCTCTCTCTCTCTCTCTCTCTCTCTCTCTCTCTCTCTCTCTCTCTCTCTCTCTCTCTCTCTCTCTCTCTCTCTCTCTCTCTCTCTCTCTCTCTCTCTCTCATCTCAGAGTGCTGAAGAAGGGGACGCAAAACTGCTGCAGTTTATTTCTGGTCGTCAAGTGGTGGGAGGATGCAGGTTTCTTGTTTCTTACTAAATGCAATATATATATATATATATATATATATATATATATATATATACACACACAGTGACGCAGGCTCGTCATAAAACCGACCGGCTGCTGCTAGGGACTCAATCAAGCATTATAGGGTTTGTTCATGGGTTATTGCCATTGTCTGTCAGTCCATCTCATCATGTGTCCAATGCTAATGATTCGTGCAATAGAAGCTTTTTATCCAAAGCAACTCAGTGAATTCAGATACGGTATGTGAGCATAGACATTAACACCTTAGTGTCTTTAAGGAGTTAGGGCCTAGGCAGCCATGCACAAGGATGCCCATTGGTTAGACTGTGGACATTGGGATTCAAACTAGCCACGCCGCTATCCTTCCCCGGTCATCTTCTGTTTGTCCGTCAGTCTGTTTGTCGACTCGCAACCATCTACCATCCCGGGAACAGTAGCCTCTATCTGTTCCTCTCTGCTCTGTCCTTCCTCCCCATTTCACCAATACAAACACGTGTTTCCCGCTCTGAATGCTAACCCCCACACACACACACACACACACACACACACACACACACACACACACACACACACACACACACACACACACACACACACACACACACACACACACACACACACACACACACACACACACACACACACACCACCCCCAGTGCAATGGCCTCCTGCCTCCCTGGGTTCCATCTGTCAGGGGTCCGGGAAGGGC
Organism: Gadus macrocephalus; assembly: GCF_031168955.1. Taxonomy (NCBI): domain Eukaryota; kingdom Metazoa; phylum Chordata; class Actinopteri; order Gadiformes; family Gadidae; genus Gadus; species Gadus macrocephalus. Next base: position 3,852,344 of record NC_082393.1, read on the forward strand.
AGCGTGCCCGCTGGTCCGGCCGACCCCGGAGCTGCCACTCTGGCCACCGTGGCTGAACACACACATAGCAGCTGGGGGGGCTGACTGAGAACAGGCCTCTGCTGTGGTTGGCAGAACACACATGTGGATACCAACACACAAAAACACACACACACACACACACACACACACACACACACACACACACACACATTACTCTTATGTCTCAAAAGGGACCACTTAGAAACACTGCATGACCTTCTTTGAGTCCATCTCCCATTGGTTGGTTTTCATTTTTGTATAATGTTTTAACTTCATATTATAATATATTAAATTGTATTTTGGTTTTTCTGATGACTTATTATGGAGCAGATGTAATCAGAGATGACTCTTGGGCCCTTCAGGGGAAACAGTTAAGTAGATGCCTGATTTTTTAAATGAATGCATTACTGTTTTTTGTCCCAGAAGAAGGAGAAGCAAAGGAAGTAGGACAATTAATTTGTTCCCCTCACTGCTTCTGAATTTCAATGAAGTCAAATCCAAAAGGTTAACCCTCAAGCATGAAGCATTTGGATTCCACATTATCTCCAACCATATCTTGTGGCCAAAATGCTTTGATCACTGAAATATTGTACCTTTATTTGTTACCTGTGACCAATGAACTGCAAGTCAAGCTACTGCTTTGTTTGTTTTGCTACTCGACTTCCCTCATTGGAAAATAAGCCATTTTATACCAAACCTTTTGCTTGAGAGAAGGTTCAAATAGCACAACGATTATGTCATCATGTCAACAAGGGGCTTTGATTATTAGCGTAGAATATAAGGAAATGCTGGCGTTGGTGGTTGTGTGTGAGATCCACAGTCGTGTTGTGTGCATGAGTGCATGTACTGTGCGTGAGTGTTCACGTTTGTGTGCATGCTGCACGCAACATTTCTTTGATGTATCGGGTTTTGACATTTCCATCGTGCCCGTTACTATAGAATCCACTTCAAAGCACCTATCTGCACCGCAGTTGCCAACGGATACCGCAGCATCTTACTTCATATTGTCCCCGCACTGTGGAATAATAAGTTAATAATGATATTGTTGCCAATGGATACCAGTGCACCTGAATGTCATTTTACGATCCAGAATGGTTTGTCATTAATTATAGCAGTGCAACTGCTGCAGATGAAGAATATAGGGTATCAGATAAGAATCAGTAGCTTAACATTTACTTAAGGTTGCCAGCTACTGCCATCTTTAATTAGCCTCCTGGTCCTTTGTAGAAGCCAAATCATCTTGCTATCCCAAATCACAACTATATTCCATATAAATCATATAATCATGTAAACACATTCTGAAAATAATACCTTTAATGGGGGTGAAAAGTAAAAGTAAAAAGGCAATAAAAAAAACTGTGGAAATACGTTTGCCAGACATCCATAGAATGAATGACTAATTCAAATGTAGACCAAGATTCATTAATGTTATTATTTTATAACGATATATGGCTAATATATCCAGTGTAAAAAGACTATGAATATCATTCACACATATGAAATGTGCCATAGAATGTTTGTATATATATACGAAACAATGTTATATTATCCAGTGAAATGAACAGCATCCATTTCTATAACAAACTGACAAATCATTCGAACCTCAAAGAGTTGACCAAAACATCAGGGCCATCGACGGTGTAAGTTAACCCAAGGTTTGAACAGGGACTGTTAATGTTGTTGTTAAATTGATCCAGTCTCAAATCCAAGGGTGTCTATGCTGGATCCTGGACAGAGGTGCTATACTAGGTCAACAACGAACTGGATTTCATGAATCACTTTGAGCAGTTGGTAACGGCCAAAGTTACTTCCACAGCAAGTGGAAGTAACTTTGCGACAAGCTACTTCCACAGCAAGATCCAGATAAGTCAAGGAAAAGTACGATTGCCATCGTAGCACTTGGTAATTTCTCGATAGATGCAGGCATTCTGCGTATTAGCAGCACTTTAAAGCTGGATGATGAAACCATGCTCTTCCCTGTTTTTTTTACAATTCCTGTCTGGCCTTTTCCCCTGGTCATTGGCACATACACACACCTGCCATCCATCTACTCATCAACCTGGGTGAACATCAACCAAAGAGCCCTTTCTCAATCTGCACTTGTCTGTACTGCACTGTCTGTTCTTGTGGACTTGTGAAACGTCATCAGTTGCAGCCCAAGTAAGGTTCCAATCAAAAGTCTGCATCTAGCCAAGTACAGTCCAAATGCCCTCCAAGTCTTACAGCTCCTCACATTTTATTGAGGATTTACAGAGGGGTGGCTTGTTGGAATTGGGACAGCCTCGTATTTGTCAGTACATCCTCAGTCTCTCAGGAGGACGGGAACGTGCAACGTCCAAACTAGCAAGTAAAACAATCCGAACTACCAAGTATGCAATGTCAAACTACCAATTCTGCAAGTTCCGTATCGGTATATTTGTTGTTGAGAAAGGCCCCTGGTCTTTGTCCACTCATCACTGAAGCGTTGCCTGAACTCAGTTAATAACTAACAACTCCACCGCCGGTAGTTCTCAGTGCCTGCTAACTCATTGACTATTAAAACTCTAGTTCTCCTCTGCCCGGGATCATGGCGCTCTCTGTCTGCCTGGCGCCCGTCAGACAGTCGACTCCATTTCATCAGCTCCAGTTGGTTCACCCCTAACCCCTGGGAATCCCCTGACAATAAACGGCCAGTTTCCCAGGTAATACCTATCCTCTGCCTCACTCAGCCTCTGGTCTCGGCTCTCCGGTCCAATATCACTCAAACCTCGGGGCTCCTTAATGAGCTCTACCTGTGTCACTGTAAGTCGATTGATAAAGTTTTCTTCTGCATGGTAAATATAGCAATCCTAAAACTGAGGTCGTATCTGACTGATCATCTCATGGGAAAAACATTGCTGTTCCATTCCTCAAATCAGAACTCTAGAAAGACATGAGAATTTTGGACTTAAAACAAACTACGAAGTATCTTCCTCATAACATGATTTCACCCAGCAGGCTAACATTTGAGATTCTTTATTCACATGGTGCTGTATAAATTCTAAACAAGAATAAATGTATTTTTGGGTGCAAATCCTCCACCAGTGGGTGAATCCTTAACAAAGGACAAAAACAAAAAAAACAAAGAATCAATCATTTATTTCCTTGGCGTCAGCAAGCTCATCACATAGATGTGGTTCTGCCAAGGAGCACTTATGTGCCAGCGATCAAGGCAAGTCAGACAGAGAGCCACCCAGCAGTAATTGACGACCTGTCAATCAAACAGGCTCCCTCTACTACTGCTGCCTTTCTTTAAAACGAATTATGCCTTTGTCTCTGTCATTATTTCTACTCCATTAGGTCCTTCGATATCAACACAATGTTAAAGAGACTTCATCTTGTTTGGGCACAACACAAGAGACTTCCGTCGAGACAGTTGAAGAGAAAGAGAAGAAGAGAAGACAGCCATACACACACACACACACACACACGATAGGGAGAGAGAGAGAGATAAAAAGCAAGGGAGAGAAGGGGGGAGAGAGAGAGTGAGAAGGGGGGAGAGAGAGAGAAAGCGAGCAAGAGCGAGTAAGAGCGAGAAAGCGAGAGAGAGCGAGCGAGCGAGAGAAAGAGTGAGAGAAAAGAGAGAAGGGGTGAAAAAAAGAAAGATAGAGATAGGGAGATAGACGGATAGAGAGGGTACTTGGCCCTGGGGAATGCAGGGAAATAGAGACAAGGCTCGGCTAAACACTTCCATAGAGAGGGAACAAGATAGCAGCCAGGGGACGATCAGATTATTGGGACGGCTTTATGCAAATGTGCGCTTGAGGTAGCAAGGCGCATGGAGAGTGGGATTCCTTCAGGCACTATGTGTGTATCTGTGGCTCTCGTTCTCTCGCTCCCTCACACTCCCAGGCTCTCTTTGCGTGCTTGTTCTCCCTTTCAATATCAATTTCAACTTCAATGTGCTTTGCTGGCCCTGCAAAATGGACCATTTGTATGGCCAAAGCAAACAGGATTTCATCATAAAACAATATCCACATTGAGAATATGAATATATTGGTAAGTGTGAATAACCACTAGCAACACATAAGTCCTGATGCACTGAAAACCAAAAAACAATAACATATGATGGAATCAAACTTAAAACCTTAGGAAGCAAGTCTCCCTGTGCCGTCTCTAGTAACTCACTGAATTATGCATAGTCACAATAAATAGAAGCAAATATATACTTTCCTAATTTTCTCATAATTCTCTCTCCCTCCCCCTTACCCTGCCCCCCCCACCCTCCCTCCCTCCCCCCACTCTCTCATATGCGCTGTGATGTCAGATCCTGGGCGGTGCTTTATTGAACATGCCCGGGGGGGGGGGGGGGGGGGGGGGCTCTGACGGTGGCTCTGTTATCACGTCCCATCAGAGAGCAGATAACTGCAGGGGGGGTAATGGAGAGATGGCTCCCATGTTGACCACAGCCGAGCGCCCCCCCATGGTCCAACGCACACACACACACACACACACACACACACACACACACACACACACACACACACACACACACACACACACACACACACACACACACACACACACACACACACACACACACACACACACACACACACACACACCTCATTTTTGCTGTTGCATTGTGTTCATTTATTCATTTGTATACTGGGACATAAATGCATGTATGCGCACGTGACTTTAAAGCGTACAGGTGCGTGCGTGTGGTTGTATGAGCCCGTGGACACGTACGTGCATTAAAGATCATGTGTAATGGAACACACAGAGCCATGTAAACTGAGAATGATCCAGCTGGAGAATAATCCCTATGCACACACACACACACAAACACACACATCTTCAATGCCGCGCCTCCAATCCCAATTCATTTATTAATTATGGAGATGAATGCATGTACATGCATACCTTTAAAATAAAGGCTACACATTTCTAAAAGATAACGAGTGCGTATGCATGTTAACACACAGACTGTGAACACATACACACACTCGAATTGTCCTGTTCCTATTCTGCATGGGGGAAAAATGACTGACAAGTTCTGCAATTGCAACGCAGGCTAGAAGACTCAAGTTAATAAGGATGATCATACCACACATTGACTAGGATGTGTTCAGCGGCAGTCTAAATGTGTTCACTGGGAAACAATCAGCCAATTTTCTGCAAGAGAGGCCATTATGGAGCATGTTCCTATGTGCGAAAGTGATTGGAATAAAATATGAACATGAAAAACAATATTTGTTTCTCACAGGGCATGTTTGGACCCAGCATTGTCAATTCCAGTTCAATTTGTGTAACTTCTCATTGCGTTCGGAACCATTATGCACACACACACACACACACACACACACACACACACACACACACACACACACACACACACACACACACACACACACACACACACACACACACACACACACACACACACACACACACACACACCCCCTCACCTGTTTGTAAATGCAGCAGCATGTTGCAGCCATTATACCTCGCTGACCAAAAAGGAAATAGAAATACTGCCGGCTATTGTTTCAGCAAAGTTTAGCCAAGTTCAGCCAACATATGGTTTCAAAGCTAAGAACCCATATGTTGGCTTAGGTGCCGTAGCAAAGGTTTTGGGTCACAGTATTTAATGTGTGAAGATAGAATACGATACATTATTGAAGGTTGGAGACCAGAAAGTATTACACCATAGATGCTTTAGTTCCGGATTTGTTAAATGGTGAATACTGAAGATATATCAGTAACAGTAAAGGTTCAGTTTGTGGTTGCGGTTAGGGTCAAGGGTCAGGGCTGTCTACCGCTAGGCTTTCTCTGCAAGCTTGGCTACTTTGACCACCTACTGCAACGCTAGCTCAGCCAATCCAGATTGTTTGTGTGTGAAAGATTAAGGTATTATGTAGCTAACACCTTAATGGGTACAGCTCGGCGAAACTGGTCCAGGAGATGTTGCTAGATGTTGTTAGATGTAAAAGGGTGTAAGCGGTGCATAGTGCCTAACCACAGTTGGTCTCATTACAGTTAGTCATTTTGTACAGCCCCGTAACGACCAGTCTTGTGTAGCTTCACAAAAAGCAACATTTTTAATTTAATTTAGGTTATGATCATCTCACCCTTTTATAGGATGATAGAAGACTGGAAGACAGAGTAATATTATATGACACCTTCGTAAAAAGGTATATGTTCAAGAAAAGTGCAGTCAGGTGCATTATAGCATAGTGGAATGTGGAATAGCAAAGTATAGTATAATACAGTACAGTATAGGTGCAGTGAAAATTTAAGAGTAAGGAAGCGAAGAGGGTAGGGTAGGACTGTATACCAGTTCTGAAGAAATACAACCTCTGTACCAGAAGTGCCAGACGGTAAGATTCTCCACAACAATCCTAAAATGGCCGAAGGGCCTGTGTCCCAGTGGCCTTTGCCAAAAAACACGCTGCGATGGTGCTGGGAACACTGGTATGAGACATGTGCACTGACCTACACAACCTGCTGCTTTGTTTACTGTTTCAATGACGATGAGCCACGTAAGCTCCTTGACTCCTAGCTAACTTAATCACATCAGTTCCCCCCCCCCCCCCCCCCCTGCAGGATGTCTCCCACTTGCCCTCCCCCCACCTGCGTTTCACCATCAGCTGCCCAACAGTCTGTGAGATTTCATCAGCGGGATGAAGATGTCTCCCTTCTGCTTGCTCGTCTTCCTCCGTCTGTATTCTGTGTGTTGGGAGTCCTGGACCCTCAGCCGCTGTCCCCAGTGTCATCTCACACACACACACACACACACACACACACACACACACACACACACACACACACACACACACACACACACACACACACACACACACACACACACACACACACACACACACACACACACACAGAGCTCTATTCCTCATTAGCAGCTGACTGCGCCTCCTTTAAGCGTGCCTTTTATCTCCCCATCTCGGACCCAAAAAATATATATACACACTGTGGAAGTCTGTATTAGTGAGAGTTTATGTCAGTATTTTATCTTATTTTACTTTTTCCATGCTTTGCCCATATAGATGTACATTTCCCATGCCAATAAACCCCTTTCAATTGAATTTAATTGAGAGGGAGACTAAGGGCAGCTAAACAAATAGAGCATATAAAGATACAGCTACTGAATCTTACTTTGCAGGAGGATTGTTTTTTACTAAAAGCCCATCAAGTATCAACAATTCAGTGCCATTGTTTTAACAGTATTGTTTTTTTTCCTGTATTGGAAATTCAGTTACATGCCTTTAACTGGAACCATCTCTCTCTCCTTCTCTCCCTCTCTCTCTCTCTCTCTCTCTCTCTCTCTCATATGGCAAGTCCTCATTTCCATTTAGAGTTCTTCTTTGCCTTTGTAGTGCTTCATCATCTTGCATCGTCCACACACTAGCCCAGCCCCTGCCCCAACCCTCACCCTCTCATCCCAACCCACCGCATATGTGGCTTCCGAGCCTGTCTTGTCTTGTTTGTTTTCGGCTTGTTTGTAAGGATGACACCTGACCTATTAGCATTAAACCATGGCTGAACTAATCCTCCGGGTTCACATCCACCAATACCCACCTAGCCTCTCTCTGTATATCGCTCTCTATACCTACAAGGCAGTGGCTGCCGAGTCTCTTTGGCCCCTGACCGCTTATCTCGGTCTCCCCGCACTTCACGTGAAGCCCATCAGTATCTTCAGTTAGCACGTCCCCAGTGAACCTACGCAAATCGCGCCACATTAGCAACCAAGAAAACAGCTTGTGAGCACGTCGGCAGACTGTGTATCTGAGCATTAACCTTTCGAACATTTAACATTGTTGTTGTTTTTTAACTATAGCTTCTAAGCAATCTACCACCAAGGCATCTGAATATCAGTTGACCCCACAAAAGGTCCCTCCCCCAACACTGGAAAACACTGCTTTAAGTGATGCGGTACATTACAGGGCTTTCCTTCCTCCACCAACAGGTGGTGTTGGAATCTGATGTGCATTACGGAGACCAGACGTCCCGGGGATGATGGATGACGATACTGTTCCTGGCAGTATCTTATTTAACAGGTATACTCAATCTCAGAGAGCGTCTATGCATGAAGAGAGAGACACAGAGAGAAAGGGAGAGAGAAATAGAGAGAGAGATAGAAAGAGCAACATCAAGAGTGAGGGAGAGAGAGAGACAAAGAGAGGGAGACATCAAGAGTGAGGGAGAGAGAGACAAAGAGAGACATCAAGAGTGAGGGAGAGCGATGGAGAGACAGATTTATAAGAGCCCTCTTTTTTTTTTTACTTCATCAGCTATTACATAAAGCACATGGAAATGAACAAAGATATAATCATAAAATAAGGAAAAATCATAACAACAAGAAACAAACTGGAAAATAAAGAAAGAAAAATAACCAAGTAAACATCACGAAACAAACACAAAGTGAACCCTCTGGCCAGCCCTTCTCCAAACAGAAGTTGTTCCGCTTTTACTTTAACTTGCGCAGAGCTTCTTCATAACACCACCTGCTATTGAAAGTTTTGTTGAACAGGTTTACATTTCAGAGTGTACATCACATGCTGCAGGTGCCTTGCATTTGCAGAGAGAGCGAGAGCGAGAGCGAGAGCGAGAGAGAGAGAGAGAGCGAGAGAGAGAGAGAGAGAATAAATGAATATATAGAGAAATGGTAAGTCAACTGTGTGGGGAAGCGAGGGTATCACGTGCAAATTGGTTTTATAAGGAATTGCTAGTAATGGCTTATGCATTTTATGCAAATTGTAAGTGGTGTCTACAACAAGGTCGGTGACTGTGCATGACACAATAAGGCTACTGTAATGAAAAGCACATCGAATACAATGGAGCAGAAAAAGAACAGTTCAGAACCCGTAAAAACACAATGAAGGTATAACACTAGGATACAAAAAAAGTAGAAGTTGGCGATCCAGAAGAGGTAAGGAGACGAAGGGAACAAGTTGGGAGAGGGACGGAGGCAAAAGCAGTGTTGCATGAGCCAACAGCAGATCATATGAGCAGGTAATAGAGAGAGACAGACGAGAGTTTGTTCTTCTCGGTTCAAACGGCGCAAAGACATGTCAGAAATCACAGCGACTCTACGGATCCGGGTGTTGATTGGCTGAAACCTCGGCTATCGCTGTCAGCGCTCGACACGAGGTCTGTGCCATTTACCTCCAATTTGGTGGAGCCGCGAGGCAGGATTTACTAGAGCCGCGCAAATTGAACACCTAAAGAAAGATCGATGGTCAAGGTGTGACACCCAAAGACGGATCGGGGCTTCGTGGATTTCCTGTTTCCAAAACGAGCCGAACGGTGTTGAAGCTGAGGGAAATGTTTCTCATACACTCACATAAGGTGTGTGGTAGCGTATTTAGGTGCGATGTCGGAATCTAACCTGTGGACCTTTCAGGATAAGCGGAAGGAAGCTCCATTAACAAAGTTCAAAAAATAATAAAGATGTATTGCTCAAACTACTATTACACCTATGGGTCATTCAAGATAAATATAATTGTTTGCCTTTATGAAACACTGTTAAACATGTCTAAGAGTTGATATTTATGTTTGTATATACTGTATACCCAAAGACCCAAGTACTATTTTTTTTTCAGGATTCAGCCAAACACTGTTTGGACCCAGTGTCACTCAAACGGACAAAGGTGAGAAACGATGACGTCATCCATCACATGACAGAACCGAAGTACCGAGATAGAAAGCGAGTGAGTCGTCAATATCAATACGTCCCATGTCAAAGGGTTGTGCAATCACATCAGTCACCCGCCCAGGTGGATGAGCAGTGGATCAGGGAGCACTATCTGGGGGGGGAGAGAGAGGGCTGACCCCGACCAATCAGAACACAGTGGTGGTGGACGTGGCGTGCGACTATCAGTGCAGAGAGAGAGAGAGAGAGAGAGAGGGGACAAGATGGAGGCAGGCTCGGGGCATTTGTCACCCCTGACCGGGGTGGTGGAGATAAGGTGGGAGTTTAGTGAAGAACCCCCCCCCCCTGTATTCTCCAACCAACCATCCAGAGGCTAGAGATCGCTGGGGGGAAAGAAACTAAATCTGGTCCTGGTGCTCACTTTGAGAGTTTTTCATGTCCCTCGTCTCACCTCCTCCACTTTATCTTCTGCTAATTCCCCTGTCTTTCTCTCCTTTCTCCTTTCCCCACTCGGCAATCTGTCTCTCTCTCTGAGCCGCTGTTCCCTCCAGGAAGGAGGATCCAACATCGGGTAACACAGATAGCCCGGTACCCCACACACAGAAACAGAGCACATTCATTCACACACACACACACACACACACACACACACACACACAGATGTAAACTAGCCTCTTAGGCCAACTCAGGCTCACTGACAGTTTGACTGTTGATTAGTGTGCAATGACCCTGAAATAAACCAAAAAATACTAATAAAACACACACACACGTACACACAGTTCTGATTTAGAAGGGGAAATGGGGAGCTCATGCGGGGCTGTGGGACAGTTGGAGTGTTTGGCTGCTATTAAAGGTGACACTGTTCAGAATAGCAAACGTCAGAATAAAGTATTCCTCCTCCGCACTGTGGAGCACTGATGGAGTCTTACTGTACCTGGGCACCGCTGACAAGGAGGAGGAGGAGGAGGAAGGGGAGGAGGAGGAGGAGGAGGAGGAAGGGGAGGAGGAGGAGGAGGAGAGGAAAGAGTGGCAGCGGGAGGGGGTGGAGGAGAATGAGAAGGAGAGGAAGAGGAAGAGGGAAGATAAGAAGGAGGAGAGGGGACAGGAGGAGGAGAAGGAAGGGAGAGAGAGGGAGGGAGGAGGAGGGGAGGGAGGAGGAGCAGGATGAGTGGAAGAAAGAGAGGGAGAAGGAGGTGAGGGAGAGGGAGGAGGAGAAGGAGCAGGAGGAGAAGCAGAGGAAGAGGGAAGAGGAGAAGGAGGAGAGGGGATGGGAGACGGAGGAGTTTGAAAGGCAGGAGAAAGAAGCTTCTAGGCTGCAGGACGGAGGAGACAAGGCGAGGGAGGAGGAGATGGAGGAGCAGGCTGCGGGCGTACAGGTAAATGGTCCGGAAAATGATCCATGACAGAGTCCTGGAGGTGCTTCAAAGTCGGATAAGAAAACATTGGTAGTCCCCATGGCGATGTGGTTTGGAGTGGGCACTTTATGGCGCCCCTCTGCTCACAATACTGGGGTCTAATACCTGTGTGTGTGTGTGTGTGTGTGTGTGTGTGTGTGTGTGTGTGTGTGTGTGTGTGTGTGTGTGTGTGTGTGTGTGTGTGTGTGTGTGTGTGTGTGTGTGTGTGTGTGCGTTTCTTTCTCATACCTCTGCTTGTTCATGTGTGCGCTGTCAATTGTGTTCACACTTGTAAGTCAGTGCATGTGTTTGTGTCTCTGGCGTGCACATCACGTCAGTCAGGCAGGCAGTCAATCAATCAGTAATTGTGTGGGGGTTTGTGTGTGTGCACCCATGCGTGCGTCTGTGCGTGCGTGTTCATGTGCATGCGTGTACGTGCGTGCGTACGTGCGTGTATGCGTGCGTGCGTGTTTGTTTGTGTGCGCATGCATGCATGTGTGTGCGTGTGCATGTGTGTGTGAGTGCATCCAGAGGTACAGAGGCCGTGTGCGATGTTCACTTGATTAAAAGTGTGTTTGGGTGTCTGCAGTAGCAGCTCAGACTCAGCCAGCCGTAGCCACAGAGCCGGGGCAGATTGGCCGCCCCTAAAGAGCGATATGCTTGTTCCAAGCCCTTCTGGACCGCAGCGAGCCAAAGAGAAAGACACAGAATATCAGAATGTGGCCGCTCCATCGGAGGAACGACATAAATAGGATTTAGGATGTGACACGGCCCCCGAATTAATGAACAAATGGTATTTTACAGTTTGTACGCGCCGATTGGCTGCCATGCCTGACGGGGAATAAATCTAAATCAAATACACTCCCCTACTCCTGAACACAATGACACACACACGCGAGAAAACACACACACACACACACACAGACCACCTTGTCTTCTGAATACGGTACTACTTCTGAATTAAGTTCCCCTGAAGTAGTAAATCAATTTATCCAACATATGACAAGATACAACCGACCAGGCCTTACTGAACCAACACTGTGACAGAGAATTCGCTCGGGAGAGAATGTTGCTCACTTAGGCTATCTGGACGTCAAAGTTAAGTAAATGTAGACACTATCTGGGAAATACCGGTTATTTATGCACTATGTAATACCAGTATATATTAATTTCTGATATTTAGATCTAGTTAGTTTGTTATTGTTTTATTTTGTATTGTTATACACAGTGCGCTGTGATCATGTTGTCCTTGTACAGGTGTCGATAAAGACTGCTGAATCTTGAATCCGCCCAGGGCCCGAGAGGCCCTTTGAGACTGATTCGTGCAAATACACGTGACTGCCCTTTAAGACTGTTATTAGTTGTAATGAAGGGCTTTGAAAATAGACTTCTAGGAATATTTTGGCTTCCCAATTAGGCTCAACTGTTCTTTTGTGGTGGTTCAGTTTTGGTAACCAGAATTATTTGCTTGAACTCAGACTTGTCTATTTTAATAATGCTCTGACATGTTTTTGCGAGTTTAAGTTTTCATGTTGCCATCTTCTTTTCTAATTAAAAACATACTGAAGTGTTTTCAATTAATTGTGTCACAAGGGGATTGGCATTAATGAGTAACACGTATGTTAGTGTGATGTGAGCCAACACTCATATCTAACATTCCGTGAAATAAATCAAGTGTTTTCGTGTATAGAAATACGATGCTGATAGTGAGTGACTGATAAGTCACTAATTGGAAAACGAAAAAGAATAAAGAAAGTAATGGTCTCATATTTGTATCAAACTGTGTCTTTCAGAGTGATGCGCGGGTCTGATCGGGAAGACGGCCCTGCGACGGGCGCGACAGTAGCGTCCCGTCCCCCCCCCCCCCCCCCCGCTCCCCACACAAACGGCCAATTAGTTCCGCAGCCCAACCCCACCCGTCGACACAGGGTCTGTGGCCTTGCCCCAAACTGCACATCCCATAATAACAATGCACGGTGGAAACTTGTCATATTGATCCCGTTACTGGGATCAGCCGGTACTTGGCGTTTAGAACAGTGGATGGAATCCGGCAGTCGTAATTGGAAGGGCTTAAAGTTTAAGGAGTTTAAGACTTTAAAGCCTCTGTGAAATATAATAAATGCACGGTAGATCGAGTGTTTCAAACGCATACTCGCTTCGACTTCACCCCTGTCCACGTTTTCATAACACATCCATGGTCGGTAACAGTTGATAACGGGGAGATGGTGCTAGGTCGCTTTCATTAGTGCTTGATTGGCTCCAGAACCATAGGGAACAGAGTGAAGGTCTGCACCGTCCTCTGGAGCTGCCTCAGACACGGTAATGCTCGTTCTTCACAGGGTAAATGCCAGGCGGTTTTAAGTCGTAATCCTCGTCAACCTGTGGTTTGGTTTTGCGTGCATTATTTCCGAGACGTCCGTGCTGCATGTATATAAGATGGAGCCGTACTAGTGGTATGAATGTTTAAGGAAGCAGAAGCTAGAACATTTATTGCATTTTAACGGTTGGTTCACCGTTCAATCGGGAGTTTGAGTTTCACCCCTGGACATCTGTGACCCAATTGGTTTGAGAGTTTGTGGACTGGAGTATTTTGTATCCAACACCCACGATCCAACCTGCAAATAAACTGAAAATCAAGTGCCCCCAGTTTCGGGGTATATCTTGCATCCCAAATATCAACTAGGATTAAATGTTGAGGCAAAATACATAAAATTGAACACCATATGTCCATGGTGAAAATCTTAAATCTGAGGGGCCAGTCCTACGCGAGAGCCTCCTGTTTGCGGGTTAAAATGATATTCCTCTCTGCAGATCAGTCCGGCCATGAGCTCATCAACAGCCCTGTTCCAAAAAGGTTGAAATGATTGGAGCGATCAGCACTAGGGGGGAAGAGTCTCAGCTCCTGACAGACAGGGACGCTGCAGTCTGCAGAGTCGCAAAACAATGGTGGCGCCCAAGGGGAGTGTAGCGACACAGCAATCAGTGTTTTGTGGTTCGTTCTTTTATCAGGGATAGACGGAATAACGATGATCGAAATTTGCACAGAAGGCTTTTGTCAGAGGAGCATGTTATTTTTTTGCTTTCTGGGGAACTTTGCCATGGAGTATAATGAGAATATCGTTCCCCATCAATAATGATGGGGAACCCAAATGTAAGAAAAATAAAGCAAAACATAACGTGGTCAATAGTCACAGATTCTGAGGTCAAGGATGAGGTTACAACATGGAGTGACAACATTAATTCATATTTTCTTTTACATTTATATTGTGGTTCTTCCCCAATTGCAAAAAGCCAAAAAATAATGAAAAATAGCATGTAGTTAATAAAGTGACTGAAAAACTAGCTAGCTAGTGAACTACTAACTGCTACTTAGTGAGACCAGAGTGTCAGTCCAGTTCTCAGATCACAGCCTCCTGTGATGAGCTTGGTTTGACATGGCCTCAAACCCTGTACACATAAAAACCAGGCTCGGAATGTGATACGGGCGCACAGAACAATATCCGAGACCAGAAAAAAAACATCCTTTTCGAGGGAGCAGTTCTGCTCTGCGAGCACATGCACCAGTGTCTATCAGAGGAAATGCATTGTCGCGAGGAAGTCTTTCTGCAGGGCAGAAGCAAGAGGCTGTGACAAACTCCCTAAGTGCTCCAGAAGCTCGCAACTGCTCAACATTCGCTCGCTCGCCAAGTAAACTTTGGAGACTTTGGAGGCTGGTATGGAACACACAGTGGTCCGATGTCGATCCCCTCATTTGTGTTGACTGGCACAAGGTTATAATGCCTTAAAGACATGTCAGACCGACAACATAAAAGTCAAGAATAAAGACAAGTACCTGTGAAAAGAATGGACTGAAATGTGGAGCGACGGTCCATCGAGTGGTTAAACCGTTCAATACGTTTCCGAGTTTATCACAGCTTCAACCTCGGGGTCAATAAGCTCATCTGTTATTCATTGAAAGAATAAGTACTGAGTTACTACAGTATATGCCCGTGGCTAAATAAACTCTTTGGCTTGTGTAAGGTCACGAAGTACAAATCTGGGCGGCTGTAAGCATATTATCACTTTCGGGTGGAAATCTTGAATCTCCAAAATTCTTTTTTTCCTTCATTCATAAATCGATGCTATTGTTAACCCTTTACGTCTGTCTGCGGGTTTGACAACTATTCAACCAATGAAAAATGTTAAAAAGAGGATGTGACTTAATCTCGCAACTCCATTGGGTCCTCAAACTGTAGGTCAAACCTCTTAGCTCCGCCCCTCCTGCAAATCACTTTAATTAAGAGGAATACACAGCAGTAGGAGGCAGTTGTTTGGAGGCTCAAGGTTTGCAACGCAAGAGCTGCAATTCAAGGCTAAATACAGAACTGGTTGTACAGCATTTTCTTAACTCAAGAATGTCTATGAAGGCTAATGTTTTATGTATCAGCGACGTGTGCATGCAGACCGACATAGGTTAGAGTGCACTTTAGCATAGCACTTCATCTTTCAGAACAAGAGATTTGGGCTAAATCTATTCAACGACAGCAAAAAGTGAGGGCAAACATAGCTATTATAAACTTTGTGACCCGTAAGATGAAAGTGTTGGTGATGTCGTATTGTGACGCACTGCAATTTCAATGAATGACGGACTTCCAATGAATCCTTACATTCACTGTTCAAAAACCTCAGACCTTGATTGAGAAGGATCACAAGCAGTGAACTGATAGCTAGAGGCTGAACCTTAACCTGCAATTCACACACACACACACACACACACACACACACACACACACACACACACACACACACACACACAGCTTGTTTGCTAGTTAGCTTTTCTCCTCTCTTTCTTCCAAATGTCCTTCACTGTTCATATCCAATAACACACACAGGATATACACACACACACACACACCCATGGCCATCTGTTACCTACAAAGCAGGAAAAAGAGGAGAGGAAGATGCATAAACAGCTCTGTGTGTCTGTGTGTGTCCATGCATTTTTTCAAACCCTACTGCCCGTGTTTCAGCCATTGTGTGTGTGTACGCGAGGGAATGTGTGTTTGATCGCGCGAGTACAACGCACCAGAGTATATGATTGCTCTCAAGGAAGAGATTCTCTACAACGTGTGTGATGACACGTGTAAGTCTGATGAGACAACGCGATGTCTAAAAATCACCCCAGTTACAACCAGCAGGAGAGAGCCAGAGGAGAGAGAGGAGAGAACGACAGAGGCTAGGAGAGAGATATTTGCCTGACAGCAGATTATGTGGTTTATCTGATCTGCCTCGTTCCTCCCCACTTATTGTCTGCTCTTTCCGCCTCCTTCCTCCCTCTAACTTACCTCCTCCCTCGCCTCCCTCCTCCTCCTCCTCCTCCTCCTCCTCCTCCTCAGGTCCAATGAGGCAAAGACGGCAAGCTCTCTCCTTCCCCTCTTTATATTTCCACATAGATATATGTCATTACAAACACATTGTTACAAGATTTTACAATGATCTTTTTGTAATGGCAATAAAACATTTGGAATTTAAAGATATGTAAAAACCGTTCCACCAAGTTAAATATTTTAACATCCCCCCCAATGAGATTTCAAACTGTGGTCTGTTAGGTGAGGATGAAAACAAATGTGAATAAAAATATAATAAAAATGACTCCAGTACATTTCCCAGAAGCAGGTAAGGTTGTCAAGCACATTAGAACATTCAGCGGCACGTTGAACTAGCGGCAGTGTGCGCTGTTTGTACTTCACAGGCTTACTGCACTTTCCCTAAAAAAATTGAATAATTATGAGCTCATTCTTAGTTATTCATTGTTAAAATTAAATATGCATTGTAAATGCCACAGCTATAGGTATAGCTAGGTGTGTGTGCGTCTTTCAGTGTGTGTGTGATTGATTTTTTGAATCAGGTATGTTTTGTTCTCTTCCTTTTACAGGGTTACAAGGCTGTAATGTATAAGACACACATTTTTCTCCCACTGTAAAACTATACATTTCCTTGTTGCTGATTTACATCATCAATCCAAGCCCGGGGTTGCTATGGCAGAGATTCACACAAAGGGATTGTCAGATGTAGGTGTTTCAATATAGGGTTTCAATATGAACTACAGGGCATAGATGTAATATTGTAGGTCAACTAAGAAATAAGTTAACATAATACTCTAGCATCCAAAAGTAAGCAAGTAGTATTTATAAAGCTGCAGCAATTTTGCAGAAAGGGGAATAAAAAAAGTTAACATTCACAACACAAAAAAAAGGAAAAGGAAATATGAAGTGTGAATATATTTAAACTAAGTGGGCACCACTAGCCCCTAAATAATGAACCCTTTGAGAGGTCTTCCTTCTAAGTTCTGGGCGGACCGGTTGCAGGTAGTGGGACTAAGGGACTCTCACTCGCTAAATAACAACTTGGTTTGCGTCTGCAGGGTTGTTGAAAAACAGCTTTCTAAACTATCCTCGGAGGCCTTCAACGGGTCCTGGGGTTGTTAGTTGGGTCTCAGTGCCTCATCCCCGGCGGACCCAGGGCATCCTACACCGTCCGGCTCTGGGCGCCAGCCAGACCCTTCTGGAGAAGAACCGAGGGGTGTAATGTATGTTACCACACACACACACACACACAATGTACAAGCCGTACAAGCCTGCCCCAACACACACAGAGTGACGGATGTGCACACACACGAGGCTGTACAAAACCCACACGTACACAACACAACGCACGTTCACAATTAAACTTCCACGGGTCCCCGGGTCACCGTTGTCCCTTCACGTGAACCGGGGGGGGAAGGCATCTCTTCGGCTGGGCAGGTCATTTCCTTGCCCATTTCCTTCACACTGATAGCGATTACATAGCCCTGGGCGCTGGCTGATGGGAGCTAATACCGGCACGGACGGTGTAATCATCGCTGGCCTAGTGCTCAGTAGAGCAGTGTTTGGACCTCCACACAAAGGGAATCCACTTTCTCTTGCCCTGCAATGTCAGTCTGTCTGCTTGCCTGTCTGTCCATCCATCCATCTCTACACACACCTCGACACACACACACACACACTCCTCCTCTCCAAGACCCACACATTTCCTCTCTCCCGCTCTCTGCATTACACTGCCTCACTAACTCTTGCTCGCTCTCTCTCTCTATACATCTTTGCTGATTAAATAGCAGAGACGGCAGATAAAGTCAGAGCGGTAAGAGATGGGGAGAAAGGGACGACAGATAGAAGGGAGAGTGTGGTAAGAGATGGAGAGAGAGAGAGAGAAGACAGAGAGAGGGAGAGAGAGGTAAGGGATGGGGAGAGAGAAAAGACGGAGAGAGGGAGAGAGAGGTAAGAGACGGGGAGAGAGAGTAGACAGAGAGAGGGAGAGGGAGGTAAGAGATGGGGAGAGAGTGAAGACAGAGAGAGGGAGAGACAGGTAAGAGATTGGGAGCAAGAGACGACAGATTAAGGGAAAGAGAGAAAGGAAAGACGGACAAAGATAAAGCGACAGAGCGAGAGAGCGGGAGAGCGAGAAAGCAAGAGAGAGAGCGAGAGAGAGAGGACAGGTGTAGAGAGAGAGGAGATAGCAGAAACAAAGGGCTAGGCCACAGGGAGATTAAATCAGCTGGGAAAATACAGGCGTGTAAATGAGAAGATGGCAACACAGAGATAAGAAGATATATGCACCCCTGAAAGAGCTTGTGGTGTTTTGTTTGTGTGTGAATGCACGTGAACCTGTATTAAGTGTGAGGGTGTGTGTCGGGGTGTGTGTGCGTGTGAGTGTGCGTGTGTGTGTGTGTATCTTTGCACATGTATCTTTGCATGTGCACGTGTGCATTGATCTATTTTTATCGACAAGTGTACGTTTCCCAGCACCGGCGTATAATTGTGTTTGTGAACGTGCATGCACGTTCCGGAACCACGTGATCACATGGTCACACCTTGACTGCTGCTCGCTCAGATAACATGCTCTCCTCCACACGTCTGTGTGTGTGTGTGTGTGTGTGTGTGTGTGTGTATGTGTGTGTGTGCGTCCCATGATTTTGGACGTGCACAGTGCATGAGGGTCGGTGACGTCATTACAACGAGAGGATGAGGAGTAAAACACAGAGGATGAGGAGGAAGGGTGCGCAAACTCAGTGTGGAATCGCACATAGTTACTTAGTTTGGGAACGGATCTTATGGTGGTCATCTGTTTGGGAAGGGATTTGAACCTAGTGGTTTATGTGTTGGATACTTGTTGGTTGAGGGATTGTGTGGTTTATTGTGATTGATTTGTTTGTAGAGGGGTTTGATTGTTGTTAGTTCTTTGTGAAGGCACACAAACACACACACAAACACACACACACACACACACAGAACATCCAAACACATACACACATTCAACAAACACACATTATCACAGAGTATACATGCAGACAAACCCAAACACGGCACTACGACTGGCATCGTTTAGACCAGCATCCCTAGACTGCTGCCAACCTGTAGCGTCAGTTAGCGGTTTAACCTCCTCTGATGGACCCACGGGTCAAGCACCTGCTTGTGCGGTAAATGGTGGTTCTAGTGGTTATCCATTTACGGGTAGGGGGAAGAGACAAGCACTCCATCAGATGCACTTCAGGACTTCAGTGGACAGCCCAACACACAGCCTGCAGGATGCAAACCAAATTAAAGGATGGCTGGATGGATGAATAAGTGGTTGGATGGATAGATGATAATCAATGGTTTGATAGATGAATGGATTGGTGAATACATTTTCAGATTGATTGATAGATGGTGTGGCAGGCGCCAGGGAGGAGTGAGGGGAGTGGTAGGTCTGGCAACCTGCAGGCTCCACCCCCAAGCCATACATGGACTTCCTCCAATCAACGAGGCAGGCCTGAAGGCCATTAAGCTGGAGTGCTGGCTGTTAAGAGAAAGAGCAGGCTACCACAAGCCGGAGCTGCCGATATGGTGGCAGTTCGATGGGCATTACGATTGGTGGAGGATAATAAACAAGGGTATTCAATGATATGTAGTGATTCAGCTGCAGCTTTAAATTCAATAAAACAAGGAAAATCCAAGTCCAGGCCAGATTTAATTGTGAAAGTACTTTGTTTTGAATTTACAAGGCAGGGAGAGAGGTGGGGTTTCTCTGGGTGCCGGCACATGTGGGTGTTAAAGGGGACGAGGAGGCAAAGAAGGCGTTGAAGGAGGAAACAAATTGCAAATTAATTTGCAATATGGCGCCCCTGAGTACATAGAAAAAAAAAAAAAACAGGGCTCTAAAAGAAAGGTGGCAAAAATCTTTGGAGAAGGAAAGGAAGGGAAGGGCGTACATTTCAGTGCAGGGAAATGTAAACAAAGATAGGTGCACTTTTAGGGGGATGAGAAAAGACGCTGTAGTAGTAATCTCAAGACTGAGGCTTGGATGAGGGGTGGGCTGGCTCTGATGGGCCAACACCCAGATGGCAAGCGTGAAGATAGAGAGACTCCTTTTTCCATCCGATTTTCAAGCGAATTAACTCTCAAAGCGAATTAATTTGTAGCGACATAAGAAGCGCCTGAACGGTTTTCCATCGACAGAATGATTATAGCGAATTAAAATGCCCCATGTTGAAGCGCATTTTTCTGACCCGCTAGATGATTTTCCATCAACAATGCGCATGCACGACATTCTATATCGCTTCAGCCGTTTTCCATTACTTTTATGTCGCTAGAACTTTCCCAAAACCACCTCTGCAGAGCGAATTAACTTAGTGCGACAAAATCGGCGTTAGAGCGATATAACCCTTTTTCCATCACATATGTCGCACTAACTTTTGATGCGCATCATTTTAAAGCGCATTATCTTTTTGATGGAAAAAGGACTCCTCTAGTGTAAGCTCTATTCCAGCCAAAGGAGGGCTCTTTTCCGGAGATTTGGATCAGCCGGGGAATCCGTTTTTAATATGCGCACTCTTCTGAATCTGGATTCATTGGTTAAAGCAAAGGAATTGTTGGATAACCTTCACAACACTGGAATATACAGAAAGATTTAGAGGGAAATAACAATCAGTGGGGGGCAGCAATACGCAATAGCTGCGTCAAGACTGCCTAAACCAAAGAAGAAGAAGAAGAAGACAAGCCGGAGCTAGGGCGGGAGCTAGGGCTAGCAAGCGACAGGCTAGCAAGCGGCAGGCTAGCAAGCGGCAGGCTAGCAAGCTACAGGCAGGATCTGTGTGATCGGCTGGAAGCTCGGTGCGGCCTAAGAGAGAGAGAGACCTTGAAGTTTATTGATTACCTGCGTACCGACCGCTTGTTTGAGGACCCTCCTGGTGACGACCCCTGGACACGGACCACAGACTACGGACTTTGGGTCACCCTTTTCCCCACCCTGGTGAAGTTATTTACCCTGTGGATAAATCACCCCTTCGAACTGCTTTGTGTGTTGTGTCGGTTTATCTATTTACTGTAACTTGGTGGCGTGGAAAACCCACACCCACTGGCCCGCTACAATGGATTGACGAATGTTGGGATGGATGGATGAATACATGGCAGGAGTGATGAAAGCGTGGATGGATGGGGAAAGGGGCGAGGGAACAAACTAATATGTATCAGCGTTGGTTTGAAGTAACTACTTCCCTAAAGGTGATCCGACATCAACGATACAAAACACCAGTTTCCCCGACAGCACCTTCACCCATCGCTAATCCACACCCAGGTCAGCATCATAACACGCCACCATCATCCACATATCCCAGCACTGGGCCATGCCGGTCAGAATCGACGCATCACTCAGTGCGATCCCAGTCATGGACGAGGGAGTGATGGAGATTCTCCCGCTGCGCAGCAACAACAACTTTGTTTTTGGCACAAGTCTGAGCCGTCGCCGTCTAACGACATTTGCATCACAAATTTTGCCGGTGAAAATGTGTGGTTGCGTGCGTGCGTGCGTGCATGTGTGTGTGTGTGTACGTGTGTGTGTGTGTGTACGTGTGTGTGTGTGTGTGTGTGTGTGTGTGTGTGTGTGTGTGTGTGTGTGTGTGTGTGTGTGTGTGTGTGTGTGTGTGTGTGTGTGTGTGTGTGTGTGTGTGTGTGGGGTGGTGTGAATGCCCGGCCTCGCAGGCTGCTGTGCTGTGATGCCCGGGAGAGACTCGCCGGGACATGACAGGAGGAGAAAGAGTTTGCAGGATGACCAGATGGCCCGGGTGGGTTGGGGGGGGTGGGGGGGTCGGACTCAGTCTCGACCCATCCCGGGTTGACATTTACGGGAGGGAGGGGGCGGGAATAATGGTGTGTGTGTGTGTGTGTGGGGGGGGGGGGGGGGGCTAGCTGGTAGAAGGCCCTGGACGGATATTGAGTTAACTAGAAATGCTACACAGAACGAGATTGATTCAGACTTAACGAGACTAAAGTGGACGGAACTGGAATCAAGCAGACTGAACAGGATTGAACTGGACTAAACTACACGAATTACACTGAACTAGACAGGAATATTTTCATCTAGACGGAACTCGATTGAGCTGGAATGACCAAACTCAACCGGTTTGAACCAGACTAAACTACAGTGGAGCCTTAAATAGACCTCGACCAGCCTGAAACAGAGCAAACAGGACAAGACTAGACTAAACTAGAGGGAATGAGACAGAACTAAACAGAATGAGTAAACCAGATTGAACCAAACTAAACAAGAATGAACCAGACTAGAGGGAACAAGACTGAACCACACCAAACTAGACTGAACTGGGAAGCTTTACACTAAACAAACACTTTCCCTTTTAAATGTTTAACAGGGAAAGACTTGAAAGATGACATAAATTGGAGCTGGATTGGATTTTGTGTTTGGCTGTGTGGGAGAGAAGTAAGCAGGGGGATGTAGGGTGTGCGGTCTAAAAATAGTCCATGCTGCATCATATGGAATTTTACTTGGTTTACATGTGCAAGATTTCATGGGAAATTATAGAACACAATATGTATTTATGTGTTTCCTCCTCTTTTGTACAGCCAGGCAAAAGCTGCAGGGGCATTTTAATGAATTCATCTGAATTATTAACGATAGCTTAGTCAGGATATATACATAGAAAATAATAAATAAGAGGAGAGAGATAGAGCGAGTGAGAGAGTGCGAGAGAGAGAGAGAGAGAGAGCGAGTGAGAGAGTGCGAGAGAGGGAGAGAGAGAGCGAGGAGGGGCTGATCATTTAGTTTGTATGATGTTTGAAGCCTGGTCCGTCATGGTGTTCATAGTAATCGGGGGATGGAGGGCAGACCCTTATGCTAGGAGGAAAAATATGACAAAGCGCTATGGACATAATGGAAAGAATTTAGGTGAAACAGTGGTGATGTGATAGGGTGAAAATAGATAAGACGGAAATGGAGGAAACAATAGAAGCTCAGGAAGGAAAAGGAATAGGAGTCGTTACAATATTCACTTTACATTATTCATTCACCCCCCCCCCCCCCCCCCCCCCCCCAACGTCTGGTTTGAGACATCATGGCTCCTCCAATCACATCGCAGTATGCTCGCTCACTGCTTTTCATATTATCATCGCAGAGCAGGTGTTTTCCCCAACTCCAGGAATTTGAATTAAAGCAAATATATTAATCAAAAATCTCTCTCTCTCTCTCTCTCTCTCTCGACAAAGGTTTAGTTCAGGGTAAATATTCAAATCAATTTGCCCCGCGTCTCTCCCCCACCTACAGCCAGAAACCAGGGTCACTTTCCCTTTCACACACTCGCCTTCTTACACGTCAGTTGCATAAGAAGTGACTAAAAAGCAGTTTTGGATCAAACAGACTGGTGGATGCGGGAGATTAGAGGGACTGCGTTAACCTCTGGTCCTGACTTCGTTATTTCATTTTTCCTCGTCCAAATGTCGTCTTGGGGAGGGGCAGCACGGATGTGCTGCCCCTCCCCAAGACGACATTTGGACGAGGAAAGGGCAGGCTTCTTGGATCTGATCCAGTACAGGCTTCCTATTAAGTCAAATAAAATTCACAATCGTATCCACCAGGGGTGTCGCTTTTGATGAAAGGGATTGCCAACTTCTGAAATACTCCGACACACCTCTGCACCTATGGATGTCCATTCATAACATTCGCGAACACCTCCAGCGTGCAGTTAAGTACGCTTCACTTTTCAATGCATCTTTGGGAGAGCCAATGGTACATTTGCACGGGCCAAAATAAGCTGTTGTATTTTAAGCAGTGGAGCTCACACTTTGGGAAGACTGGGGTACGAAAACAAGAGAGAGAGCGAGAGAGAGCAAGAGAGCGAGAGAGAGACATATTCTTTGTTTTCGGTACAACAGGCAACAGATGGTGAAAGAGAGAAGCCATTAACAACTAACTTAACCAGCTGCCATTGGTTTCTATTCAATAATTCAAGATACTCAGTTCACTCTGAACACACAATCTAATTGTACTCCAGCAGAAGATAACAGGCAGCTTACACCGGAGCTCATGGAGATTATTTGTATTGGACCTGTGTAAGGAATGCGTTCAGAGCTTTGTCAGTTGGGACTCAATTATCATGCTTCAAGGTCACGCTGTGAAGTCAATTCTGAGAATCGCTTCAAGGTTCCCCGAGAAACTTCTCTGAGAAAGTCCTTCATTGATCGAAAAATATTCATGCATCTATTTTGTATTACTCTGTGAAATAGTTCTTTTTTTTTTTCCTTTACCGTTGCACTGACGTCATCGTCTCAGAAATATGTTTGTCGGAAATGTAGCCTGCTACGCGAGGCGCGTCCTCGGATCACCTCTTTTGTCCACAACTTTATCGTCCGTATGTGATGCTCACATTGACAACTTCTACAAGCACTGAAACACCCAAAATGTAACTTCATTTACACAACCGTTTGAATGAATTCAGGGAGGTAAACATTTCTTCCTTTGGTAGAATGATGTGTGGGAGGGTGGGAACAGTTTGAGAGGGGATTAAACACGACTGTATAGATTTATTTTTGAATGGATTCAGGGAGGTTTCTTCTCTGTTTCTTCTTCACTCTTTTATTCGTTCCATTCTCTTTAAAGATGGAACACTTTGAGAAGCAAATGCGCATTATGACAACATTTTCCTCTTTATTGCTTTTCCAAGCCGCAGAGAACGGCATTTAACAATAAGAAAGAAAAGAAAGGCCTCAAGATTCAGAATTTCTGAATCCTCTGATCTCTCTGGGAGGTGTGTGTGTGTGTGTGTGTGTGTGTGTGTGTGTGTGTGTGTGTGTGTGTGTGTGTGTGTGTGTGTGTGTGTGTGTGTGTGTGTGTGTGTGTGTGTGTGTTTCATAACAGATGATTGAAAGACCTTCGAGGTGCAAGCATCACCTCCGCTCTCTAGCATACAATAGGAATAATAGGAATAAAAATAATGAATAGGAATAAAAATAAGGGGCCAAATATATTTCTATGTGTATATCTATATCTTTATATCTACATATATCTATACGTCTATATGTACATATAGATATACGAGTATCAGTGTTGGCAAATGTACACACATTCTTAACTCAAGTAGAAGTACAGATACCCGTGTATAAAAAATACTTTGGTATACGTAAAAGTACTGATTCAACTAGCTTAGTTAAGTATAAGTGAAAAAAGTAAGTATAAAAGTAGAGAGTAGCACTCTGACATTTCTACTGGCTGTATCTGTGCAAGCTAAGAAACATATAAATATAATTCAAAGACTGTTAAAGTTAAAAAAACAATATACTGAAGATAATGAACATTAAGTTTGCTCCAATGGGCAAAGTATTTTTCAATGTCAGCAGCAGAACTCGAAACCTTCAAAACGACAACTTCTGGTCTAAGTCTTAAACTCTTTAGTTAGAAATTCCCTCAGCTCTACAGGACTACCAAAACTTTCAAGGCTGGCACAAGACAACACATTCCCCAAGAATCTTCCTCAGAGTCGAAGTCTTGGAACATTTCTCTTAAATAAGGCCATGATTGTGAATTTCTTGTCGCTGCTCTGAATCTGCTCCGTCTGCAATGCTTACTGGTTCACTTTCATCGTGCCTCACTCGCTCCCCTACTAGTTCTCCCGTGAACAGCATGTCTCCGCGGTGAAGCCTTCTGCGAGGTGTGGGGTCGTATCATTATCGGGGTCATCTTATATTCGGATCAACACGGTACATGGTTACCTCCCTCCTCTGATATATACAAATATTGTACATGCACCAACATATAATATATTATTGTATAGTGTAGTGCTTTTAGGTCTGTTATGTATTTGTATGCTAAGTTGGTCCTAGCAAAGGACATAGCCTGGCTATTGCCAGACCAAGCTCAATCGTAGATTGCACGTTGGTCTGGAGAGGCTGCTGTCATTTTCTTCAGCACAAAAGGCGTGATCAACGTAGTTCAAACGACTCTGTACGCAATTGACTGCTTGCCGTAGCTTCCCGCGCCAGGGGGAAAAGCCAGCTTGGTGATTGGCTCCTGCAAAAACGTATCGGAAGCAGAAAGAAATGTATTGCTCTTCTCCAGACCATTCTGCAGGGCCATTTCAAATCGCCGGCAGAATGGGCTGGGGGTACCCAGTCTAGACCGGACAGTGAACAAAGACAGAGAAGTGGGTTATAGGAGGAAGGCGATGAAGGGAATAAAGCATAGGACCGCAGGTCGGAATCAAAGCCGGGTGGCGAAAAGTCTCATCCCCAACATGGTAAGCACACTAACGTAACAGGCAAAATCTGGCCCCAGCCCTCAATGATGGCAGGATAGTACATTGTCAATTAAACAGCATGAAGCCGAACTCTTGATTGGTGATAAATTAGGTGAGATTATACTACTTTGTGGATGTTTCATCGATACACAGGGGGGTTGATGCTGCTGCTGCTGGTTAAGCTAAAAAGCCGCGCGTGGCTGAGCAGTTACGAAGCGATATCGACATTAAAGTTATGTCCGTCCCGGCCTGCCTCGTTTCCAGAAGTACCGTTAGCCCCAGCCAGAGTTAACGTTCCGTAGCTTCACAGTGTGCTGCTCAGCAAACACAAACGGCAGTCCTCGGCCATTTCCCAGGCCTTTTCCTTCCTAAACCGAAGCCCCGTTTGTATTTTGCATCACACGATCAAAAGGACATATGCTTACACATTCGGTTCGGAAAATCTGTTCAGAAATTGAAGCCCATAAAACATACTGGGGGGGGGAGAAATCTGCTGTGTAAATGTTTGCGCGGGTATACATCAAATTATGAACATGCTGACTCGCTGAATTTACATTGCCTGCCTTACTGGAGACATTAAAACAAACGGAAGTGAAATCGAACTGGCGAGAATCGGCCGTTGGAAAATGCTGCAATGGGCAATTAACCCTTAAGCTAAAAGCTAGTCAAAGCGTTGTAACAGAACTAGAGGAAGAGTCATCGTTTTAAAGCCAGAGCCGCCGTCTCCAAAACAGCAGAAAAACATGTCTCGTCCAGGGAAAGGGAACGTAAGAAAAGCGAGGAAGAGTGTGAAAACAAGGAGATGGACAAGGAGTCTTTACAAGGAGTTTTAATTAATGACCAGAAAGAAAACTGGAACCATGCAGCCCTGTGCGATTGGCCAGCAACAAAATGTCCAATTAAAAACAGCAGGAACACAATGAGTTTTTCTCGGACTTAAGTTTGGTTGTACTTTAACAAGCAGGAAATCTGTGGCGCATTTCAGTTAATCTTTTCCAAGTCACCACGCAAAACTAAAAGTAAACCACTCTGCCCGAAACACAGACAACCGCATCGGAAAAGCCGAAAAGTACTCAGTACTCACTTATTACTTGTCCTGCGCTTCGATCCAAAGACCACGCCCCAGAGGTTTGGAAACGACTGACAAATCGATGGCATCAGCCACCGCCCGCCATGGAGTTGAAGTACTCACCAGAGGAGCACTTCCACCCAAATGTTATTCCCACTGGGACTTTCATTCCCGTTCTCCTGATGGTGACAGCCGTCGCCCACCTGTCAGCCACATCTCCTCGTCTCCTCGCTCGGCTCGTTGATGGAAAAGGCTTCATTACCGCTACCACAGTCCTGACAGATGGTGCTATCGTCAGGGGCAACAGTTTGCCGGATGCGGGGGCCTGGAGGGGGGGGGGGGTTTGCAGAAGCCCTGCGTGTGTGTAACTGTTCTCAACCTTTGTGGCCTGCGCCGGTCCGAGAGTTCGCAGACCATGCCCGAGGCTGAGAACCGGCCTAGAACCTAGAACTCTGACGCTTGGTATGAGACTGTATTGTGTGTGTGTGTGTGTGTGTGTGTGTGTGTGTGTGTGTGTGTGTGTGTGTGTGTGTGTGTGTGTGTGTGTGTGTGTGTGTGTGTGTGTGTGTGTGTGTGTGTGTGTGTGTGTGTGTGTGTGTGTGTTATGTACACCTACATATTTCTGGACTCATTTTGTTTGTATGTGTGTCTGGGTCTGCATATAAGCGCGTTCATCTGCAAACGAACTATGTGCATTTGGTGTATGCATACAGAATGTGCATTGGCGTGAGCTCCTTCCTCCATCTGCACGTGGCACCAACACAGACATCCTCCACGTCTCCCAACAACGTAACAACAGCACACACCGTGACCACCAGCTCGCACCGAGACTACTTCCTGTGTCCGACCAGCCGCCCAGGAAGTAATGAGACTCTTACGGACTTAATCAGAGATTGCCCTGGCTCAGACAGCCCCAGAGTGCCACTTTACCCCTCCTCAAAACAAGTCCGGGATCAGCTAATACCTTTAAACCGGCTCAGATATGACTGACGGGCATAACAATTAAAAGCAGCGCCAGGAGCAGGAGCTGTTCTGCCCGGCGACACTCGTCCTGTTTTCATGAGAGTCCTTTTTCCAGGACCGCGATTGGTTTAAAAACAGATTAGCAGACGAGATGGAGTTTAATATCAGTCATAACCTGACGGATTGTTTTGATATTGTGACAAGTGTTGTAATGGAATGATTAATGGCTCACTGCTGAAGTAAAATATATTCTCGGTTTTGTTTTTAGAGTCCAAGATGAAGTTATATCTCTGTGGACTAAAATCGTGATCATTTCAGTTGGTATCGGGTAGTATCAAGAGTTTAATAAAAGGGAAACGGCTTAAGGGGGGCAAATGACACTTGCAAAATACATCTCATTTCCCGATAAATTAATAAATAAAAAGGTACAGACACAGCTAAACCAAAATCTGAAAGTTCCTTAAACAATAACATTCCATTAAGAGAAAAGTCTCGGGGGGCCACTTTCCCTTAAGTGTGCTTAAAAATATGCAATAAATATATCAAAGTAAAATATACGTTGGGGCGTATGGACAGGTAGGGTGCATCACGGTGGAACTGCTCCCCAGAATAGACCGTCATGTACTGTTCAATTATAACTCCAGAGCGCAGACACTGCGACCTCAGGCACCAGGCCCCCCATTAGCTGTGCTGATGCCACCACTAGCGTAATTGGGACCTTTTTTGAGCAGTTGGAGCCTGTAGCTCTTTGATGAATTACCCAGGGGACGAAGGGAAGCGCACATTTCCGTTGCCAGCGTCTAGCTGAAGATAGACGCTGGCAACAGAGAGGGTGAGGTAAAATAGATCCCATTAATGTTCAGCGGGAACATCTTTATTATTCTTGATACGGATATGGTCTGTTTCAAATACTGTAGAATCCTGTGGCTTCGCTCTATGCCTAGATTATGCCAAATAACGACTAAATCTGTATGTTTGGTCAAAAGTGATACAGTGATGCAAAAATGAATTGTAATACGAAACAGATTACAATTAACGAATGCTAAATCGAACCTGTTCCTTCATTAACAATCTCAATCGCCTAGTTATCCATCTGGGTGCAGAATATTCCGATTTGAATTAATTTGGCCGGCAGTGTGAGTAACAGACGGCTGTGTGTTCCTGTTCCGCAGACATGTTGGACATGACAGTGACTCAGTGAAGCGGTCCGGTCATGTGACCTCTGGGGGTCAGACAGATAGATCTCTGGAGGCCCACCAGGTACCAGATTACAAAAAAAAAGTTGCACTTGCACTCCTGCACTTACTAAATGCAGGATAATCTAGTGGTTATAGGGTTGCAGACGACCTGTAGGCATACTTGAGTAAGTAATCACTTCATGTTGTTTATTAATATGCATCAACACATTAGAATAACACGTAGAATAATTCACAGGAAAGGGATTTGGATAGTGTCCCCTAAATTATTTCATAAACAGTGGTACTGATAGAATAAACTATAAATATCGAGAATATTCTAGCAGCTGTTCAAACTGTGATAATCTGTTGCTTTCTTGCATTTCTAATTTCTAACAGTCAATTGTGTTTGTCTCACAATTCTGGTTGATGCCTTGGATATGATCAGTACATATTGGCTAATGGTCAAACTGAGTCGTCATCTAAACTCTTTATCCAGAGAAACTTTGTATACAATATATCAAAGTCAATATATAAAGTAATAAAAGTAATAAATAAGACGTAAATAAGATAACCATAAAATCCCTTAAACCAGCTCATGTTTTTGGACGCAATGGTGTTTTTGTGTACACAGTGTAGTAACCTTTTAGGTCAAGTGTGACTCACCCATAAGTCAAAGCGTGTAGTAGAAGAAGAAGACAGGGTTCTGTTGGACAGCTGTCCACTCATTATGGTGTTGTATGCACTCTAATTCCTTCTCCATTGGTGCCTCATTAAAAACTGGATCAACATGTCACTCAAATCTGCCCGTCTCTTCACCCACAATGCAGTTCAGCCGCTTTTTGTTTTCACAAATGCAAGATAGTTGTGTCATTATTACAGAGTGCGAGAGAGAGAGAGAGAGAGAGAGAGAGAGAGAGAGAGAGAGAGAGAGAGAGAGAGAGAGAGAGTGTATGTTTATGAATAGTAAAAACAAGCAGGTGTTCGTCTAGCCACATCAACTAAAACAGTAAAGCTGAAGACATACATATACATATATGGAAATGTAGGATGTTACACACAAACACAAACTCAACCGCACACACAATACACGTACGCACTAACTCGAAGGGCCACTGACTCCATGGAAGGAAGGAAAACTATGTTTGTGGTTGAAGAAGTGTTGCAGGGGACAGACGGAGTCGAGCTAAGAATGACTCTCGCTGACACAAACACGCTCGCTAGCGAAACACACAGATTCCTCCCCGGTCTGCATCCCATTAGCGGGTGGTTTGTCTTTCGTATCACGATAACAGTGGAAATAAGAAGAAAAAACACGTTTTTCTATCTGCGAGCTGCAGTGAGACAATCGCTGCAGAGTTGGCAATTTGCATGAAAAAAAAAGCCTGCAGTGTTTTTTTAAGCACTCGACATTAACAAATCTTTTAATTACCATTTTTCAACAACGGTGTTTGGAATAATTTCCGTTGCTTAATGCCGGGGCTTTACAAAGCTGCAAAGAGCCCAATATTTATTTCCATTATTACTCTTTTGTTCCTGGCCCGGCGATAAGGAGTTTCTGCAGTGAACCAATAATAAGCAAATAAACAGACGTGTGAACGAACGTGTACGGTGACCTCTGTGCCGAGTGGAGCTGGGGGGGGAGGCATGAAGATGTGCTGAGAACAGATGGATGCACGCTACAGTCAGAGCAACGCACCGCAGCATGGGAACAAGCAGAGAGAGAGGGAGAGGGAGAGAGTCAGAGAGAGAGAAGGAGAGCGAGAGAGAGAGAGAGAGAGAGAGAGAGAGTCAGAGAGAGAGAAGGAGAGCGAGAGCGAGAGAGAGAGAGAGAGAGAGAGAGAGAGAGAGTCAGAGAGAGAGAGAGAGAGAGTCAGAGAGAGAGAGAGAGAGAGAGAGAGAGAGAGAGAGTCAGAGAGAGAGAGAGAGAGAGAGAGAGTCAGAGAGAGAGAGAGAGAGAGAGTCAGAGAGAGAGAGACAGAGAGAGTCAGAGAGAGAGAGACAGAGAGAGACAGAGACAGAGACAGAGACAGAGACAGAGAGAGACACAGCCAGAGAGAAAATTATAGAAATTCTTGCTATAATTGGTTTGTGAGAATCTGCAGATCAGGCGTTATGGCGAAGTCTGTTCAACTCCATCTTTCTTGCTCTAGCAAATAAATACGATTCTAAAGAAGAATCCACTTTTTGCCTGGCATTTGAATAATAAGACTAACTTTAGTGTCAATGTTTGGAAGTTGAAAGAAATCAACTTTCCCTCCCCGCCCCGAACGCTCATTCACACTGAAATTGTGTTAATTAAAACACAGCTCTATAGCTACTCCTCCAGTCCCCTAGTGGTAGGAAGGTGTGATTGCGTGTGTGATTACTTGTGCGTCTGTGTGAATGCGTGTGTGTTTGATTGCGTGTCTGTGATCGGCGTGCGTGCGTGGGGAGATGAGGGGTAATTAGACCCATGCCCTTGAGCAGGGCAGTTATCCTCCACTGGTTCCAGTGAAAATACTGCACATAAGAACAACGAGGCTACTACTGTGTGTGTGTGTGTGTGTGTGTGTGTGTGTGTGTGTGTGTGTGTGTGTGTGTGTGTGTGTGTGTGTGTGTGTGTGTGTGTGTGTGTGTGTGTGTGTGTGTGTGTGTGTGTGTGTGTGTGTGTGTGTGTGTGTGTGTGTGTGTGTGAGAGTGTGTGAGGCCGGGCTGGGCTCCAGCACCAGTCTTGGCGCTCTCACCGTGTCTTAATCAAAAGCATTTCTCTAAAGCTATCCTCCCTGTAGTACGCAAACAGCTGCTGCTGCTGCTAGCACCTAGCGCACCCCTTTAGGAGGGAATCAAACAGTACAGTAAGGGGGTACAGTATACACCCGTATCGTTTCCGTCCCAAACCTCCCAGCCTCACTCACTAATGATGCCGCTCCCACTGAAAGCAGACACCGGTTCAGATGATTGAACGGAGTGATTCTGATAATAAATCGCATCGGTTCTGCTGCTACCGTTCCAAGATACTGAGGACAACAGCAGCACACCCACTTCTCTCTCTCCGTCCCTTCATCCTACTTCATCCTTCATCCATACTGACCTCTCTCTCGCTGTCTTCCCTCTCTCTCTCGCTGTCTTCCCTCTCTCTCGCTGTCTTCCCTCCCTGTCTTCCCTCGCTGTCTTCCCCTCTCTCTCCCTCTCTCCCGCTCTCCTTCCCTCTCCCTCTCCCTCTCTCTCTTAAATGGGCATCAAGATCGAAATAAATTTGTGCTGAAAACTCCAAAGCTCTTTCAGACATTAGAGAAACAAATACGGGCAAAACGAAGGCACCGCATGAATAAATACCGCTGCCCCCTGCTGACAGGGCGGTCGCATGCCATGCAGCAGGGATTTATTTAATTCTGAATATAGAAATCTTGTTTTTTCATCTGCCTGTGGAGAATATGATAACTTCAGCCCTGAAAGGTATAGGGTTATTAATTTCATTGGCTAGTTTTTCTTTTCATGCATGTTGGAAAGCCCTCTCAAATCACACTTCCCCAACTAATATCTTAATTTCTTCCAACGCAACAGAAGGAAACCGTTTATGGTTTATCGCAGTGTGTTATTGTTATTATCATCATTGAAGTATTCATGTCTGGTGAGAACAAAGATAATTTGACCCCTGGGAGACATTTCTCTTTGCCTCCATTTACAAAGTACTGCGAATATTACCAGCACCAATATTTCTGCCAATACTGTTCACAAAGCTTACAAGAGGCTCCCCAGAGAGAGACGGCTCTATGGTTATTATGAAAAGTATTAAATCAGAGTTCAACATCAACCTCTACATAATAACTAGCAAAAAAGGCACTACAATCATATGTCCGCTGAACATTGTTTCAACACTCAATATCAATGCAAATATATAAAGACATGAGTTGGATGTGTGATACAGATACATTGATTGTTTCCTCCATATTGATTGTTTCCTCCATTCCACATGATTCACATCACAGCAACCACACCAACCCATGAGTATGATCATCTTTGTGCCAACTAGGCAATATTTACATTCAATGAGATTAACTGGGGTTAGAACAGTTTAATAGGGGATTTGATTGATTGATTGATTGATTGATTGATTGATTGAGCGTAAAAGTGAGTGAGTGAGTTAGTTTGACAATAAGTAAGTGAGTTAGTAAGTGTGTGAGTGAGTCGGTGAGTAGGTGGACGGGTGGCCCTGGACACGTTCATGTGGATCATTTTGAATCCGATGGAATCAGTGAGGATTCCATTGTAAACCCCGCTTTTACGCACCGGTCTGGGTTGCGGGGCATTGGAATACGATCACACAGACCCCCACGTTCGCCTCCTGTTCGGGTCTCATGAGTCACGACGTGTCCAACCCTGAGTGATTTCGCCGCTATCAAGTGAATTCACATGGATAACGAAGCATATGTTGCGGCCTGTTGTTGTCGATGCTAGCAGCTAATGTGCCGATCGACTACTTGATAATGCTAATCCCAGACATCTATGTGTATAATCTGCAAAGACTCCCCATCAATGATTTCCGCCAACTGCTACTTTTAGTAACAGTTGCCCGATGTTGTCGGTCTTATTTTTTCGCGGGCCACGGTTTAGCTCCAACAGCGTACCACAAACACTGTGTACTGATACACAGTCCCCTCCGTTGTCAATCCAAGCACGCAACTTAAAAAACAAATCTACAGAGTGGCTCGGGCCTGAGTGAGGGGGCGGAATAACAACCCCAAACCCACGCAGCAAAACACCAAAAAAAAAGCTGGAACGTTTGAAATAAAATAAAATAAACCGAAAATGACAGGCAGACTTCAAACCTCGCGGGCAAGCCGTCGACGGATGTAAGGTGCTTTGCAGGGGTCTGTGTGGTGAGGAGTCCTGGCAGGCACTGGAAAAACACTCTCACACCGCGGGGGCGGGGGCTGGTGGGTGTGGGTGGGGGGTGGTTTAGACTCCGCCTCCCACTCCCATAACATCTGCTGGGGACAAGCGCTGGATGCACCCCCATCACGTCTCACCCGGGAGCCTGTTGGAGAGATGTCGGAGGGTTGAGTGTTAGAAGGAGAAGCGGCTTTGACAGGGAACACAAGTGGAAGCAGGGGGGGGCGTTTGACATGCTTTTGTTCACTCTGTCTGCGTGGATTTGTTTATTTGTAATCTTGTTTGTGTCGTTTAAACAGTCGTAGCTGAAAGGGTTTTGGCTCGAGTGCTTGATTCCACTTTACGCTATTTAACTAGTTTCAGTCCCCATTTCTACAAGTAAAAACGAAGGATTTAGCTTTTCATCCCCCTTATTACCAAGATTGCAGTACGATGTGAATAGTGTGTGCACGTGAAAATGCTTGCGGAGGATGGACTTATTGACTCGACTGATTATTTTCACAATCCTCATTGATTGTTTTGTAGATAAGCAACGGTTGACATTGCGTGCCTTTGTCTGACAAATTTTGTAAATATTAGAAATTACAGAAGGCCGCAGAACATTTCTCTTCCTAAGCCTAGTATCCAGCACAAATAGCAGGGCTTTTTACTTGATTAACAAAAATGATAAATTAATCAAACCTACAATCACTTAAACTCCCGAGATTGTCTGGACATAACTTCAAAAAGGTGTACCCCGGTAGTCAACCTCAAGACAGATAAGGAAAACAAGAACTCCCCAACAAGAACGACACTAGTCAACAACTTCTGCTGTGATTTCGATTCGACTTTGACCCTGGCCAGGACACAGGCTCTCTTGTTTTTGCAGCTCTTTAGCCTGAATGTGTGATAACCAACTGTTAAAAATTGGTATCATTATGACATTACCACACCTTGAAGAGAACCTACCACTGACTCACTTAGCCAAGTCTCATCTCCCCAGCCGTGGGGCCACAGTATCGGAGGCCGCTCCCCACCCCGCAACACGCCATCTATTTATAAAGCACCCCTCGCCCGAGACACCTTTATGTCATTGAACTCCCTGCCGGGGTGTTCTCCGCTCGCTGCATTTCATCAACGCCGCGCTGAGGCCTGTTTCCAAAAGGTTGTATCAGCAGCAGCCGTGACATTTATATCATCCCTGGGCGGAGATTATCGCCATAGTTACGATAGAAGATAGAAAGATACCAGATGTTGGATGGCGCAGTGCAAGAGGCTTATCACACGATAGATCAACTTGATTATCTGGGCTGCGACAACAGGCACACGCGCACACACACACACACGCACACACCCACGCATGCACGCACACGTGTACTATGCGCCCAAACCCGCAGACACCCCACACACACACACACACACACGCATCAAGGTATTTTATGATCACGATTTTAATGATCATGACAACACAGTGCAGGCTTTAACTCGTAATAGGGGGGAAATAAAACAATGATAGGGACGTTGAAGACCTTGTGTCTCTTTTAAAGATGTCTCCTCAAGTGACTGATTTCAGACACTGCGGACTGGCAGGTAGAATGACTCGCTGACACATGCAACAGCAACATGCTGTGGCCATTATACTGGCCGCAAACCACTGCTGGTGTTGGTGCGTCGGTTTGCAGCACTTGAAGAAGGCGAACTTGGTTGAACTTTGGTTTAACTTCATGCAAATGGC
Source organism: Gadus macrocephalus (assembly GCF_031168955.1). Lineage (NCBI taxonomy): Eukaryota > Metazoa > Chordata > Actinopteri > Gadiformes > Gadidae > Gadus > Gadus macrocephalus. The sequence continues at coordinate 3,888,760 of NC_082393.1, forward strand.
AAAAAGTTGCGTGCCTCCCGTCTGGCCAGTTGATTGGACGTTCTGGGAGCAATGGCAATGACAAAAAAAAATCTCGGTTTTTACACACTTCCATCTGCAGCGTTGTAAACTCCCCCCAGCACCAGAGAGAGAGAGATGGAGGGGGAAGGGGATCAAGTAACCAGCCTGCTGTCGTACAGTTTTCTTACATTGCCCTGCCCTCTGATGGCCTGGACGATCTGTCCCAGGGGGTGGGGGTTATGGCGCCCCTAGGAAGTGTGGCTTTCTGTCTCGTGTGGACATGACCCCACTTCCACCAACAACTTACATGCCTTTCAAACTGGGTACCATAGGTCCCATGTATTATTTATGTTAAATGCCAGAAAACTCAACTGCTTTAAATATTCTCGAAAATATAATATAAATATATTTATTTGTACTTACTACTACTCTAAATATATACACACACAAAAACGCCCACAGTGCAGCTTTTACGATTAAATACAGCCCCTGTGATAGAGCGAGATATTGTGGCCATTCATTTGGTGAAAGCAACATAAATGTGATATATCGCGTAGCCCACGGCAACTAACTGGTGAGGGCGGGGCGGCACGAAGGTGAGAGAGAGAGAGCGAGAGCGAGATCTGACCAACCTGTCCTCAAAACGTAGTTAGCTAGAGAAGCCGCATAAAGCGCCCAGCTGTATCGGCTTCGGGCTGAAGATACATTAATTTATCATAGCCAGGAAGGGGCTATCAAGGAGAGATATTTTCTCGCGACATCGTTAGACATACAACCGTAAAGCGAGTCTGAAGGCTGTGATTGACTCGGATCATAGACAGCCGACGTGGCCTTTAATGTCGCCGAGGCAGCTGTCTCGTTTCCACACCGCTTCTGTCCTGCTGCTAGACCGCCGACTGCTGCTGCACTTCTCCTCAAAAAGGGTGCAGAGAACTAGCGATAGGAAGGGAGGACGCAGAGAAATGTTTTGGGAATGCGGCCCAGAACACAGAATGTCCCAGCCAACTGTCAACATGAACATCAACTGTCAAACTGAAGTGTCCGATGTGAGCATTGGTGATTCATTTGGGAAAATGTGTTGCTTTTCGGACAGATTGATAGAATATGACTAGATATTCAGGCTTCTCCTTCATTTGTGTTCACTTTTGAGGTGGGATTCAAAACTAAAGAGGTCAAAAATTGCATTTTGGGGCGGTGTTTGTTTGGCACGTCCACCATCTTTATCTGACTTGGCATACCAAAGCTTTGTTGGTGTTTCGGATTACGATTTTGGATTTCTCAAAGAATCGCAAACAGCCAGCGAAAAATAACATCTGATAAGCGCAGCATATGTACACACACAAATGGATCCACCGTGATGCATGAAAAAAAAAGACAACATTGATCACAGCGAACCTACATGGTGGAAACGCGATAAGACTCTCACGCAGTGAACGAACAATCCTATGTTGCAACGCCAAGGTCAGATCATCACCGTGAGTCAGTGTGTTGGTTGAAAAGCGAATAAAAGCCGAGGTTATCAGACAAAATGTTGTTTCCGTGCATCGCCTGACCATGGCACATCTACAATAAATGCATATATACCGGGGAAGGGGGAGGGCTGTCCGTAGATAGACACATTGGATGTGGACTGCGTGCAGAGGTAAACCTCTTGTTCTGAATCAGCCAGCGAGTGCTGCTGCATGCTGATGTGTTTGCTCTTCGGCACCGCAAACCAAGCCTCCCCTTTCATGAGTTACTGTAGCCGTGATCAAAAGCTGCGCCTGCTCTCGACCGGGGGAACTCATTTAAATATTGTACGTAACCCTACCTTCACCCCGTAAGGACGAGCCCCGTGTCTCACAACTTTTCAAAAAAGGCCTGGCGAGGCCGTGAGCACGCTGTACCCGGCTGTGATCGGGGGGAGTTGGGAGGGACGCTTGCAGACTTGAGGCCCCCCAAGGTTCACACTCTCTAATGATTCTGTCGTTTACTTCCCCAACAACCCTGGGGAGAAAACATACATAACATGGCTGTTCTATGAACTACTGAAGCCATGTTTGATTGATTACTGCCTTAGTGTCTGTGTAGCTTCACATTAAGTACTCGCGTCGGCGATCTTGCCGATCCTTTGGGTCGGCAGAGACTCTGTTGGTTCAAAAGGAGGTAGCTTTGGTTTTTACATTAAACGTTTATTCGTGTTTGATAAGTGAATAGACGTACAGAAATGTGGGTTGGAGGAGAGGGAACCGCTCGGCTTTTGAGTTCCCCTTCTCCCTCCCCTTCTGTCTCCCAAACCTCTCTCCTCTCCACCAGGAGAGGAGAGAGGTTTGGGAGACAGAAGGGGAGGGAGAAGGGGGAGACAGGAGAAAGGAGGATAGGCGAGAGAAGAGTGGATGAAGTAGGAGTAAAAGGACGAGGAGAGGGAGAAGGAGAGGAGTGGGGGAAAAGAGGGTTATAGGGGCGCGAGGAGAAAGGAGAGAAAAGAGGAGAGACCAGAAAAGGCAGCTAAGTTGAGGAGAGGTATAGGGGAGAATGAAGTGAAAATAGCGAGAAAGGAAGACAAAAGAATAGACCAGACAAGTACGAGCGAAAGGATACACCAGAAAAGGAGAAGACAGCAGACAAAGGAACAAAAAGGTGGGTGGTGAGGGAGGGGAGGGAGGGAGGGAGGGGAGGGAGGGAGGTGTGTGTATGTGTTTGGAGGAATGTCATTCTCCCCACCTGCTAATTAGTGAGAGGGTTTACCTAGCCCCCCCCCCCCCCCCCCCTCTCCCCCCGCTGGGTGCTACGACAGCTCCCGTCTCAAACCTCAGGGAACGGAGGGATCTGAATATTGTTGTGATTAGTCGAAGCTGACGGAGAGATAATCGCCCTTCGTCTCCTCTTCTCACTCCTCAAAGGAACTCCTCTGCCGTTGCCACGGAAACCAAACCACCCCCAATTAAGATATATTCGCCATATTCATTGCTGCATTTTTTTTTCCGGTGGGTGGGGGGGGGGAGGGGTTTCTTTCCATTTGTGTTGATATCTGTCGTGTGTGTGTGTGTGTGTGTACCTGTCATGAGTGTGCATGAGTGTGTGTATGTGACAGGCTTTTACAGAAGCAGCCATCACTACCACCACCACCACCACCAGCGCCTTCTCTGGGCTGGCCCAGGGACTGGCAGAGCTGGCAGAGTGGCGGCGGTCGTACATGAGTCAGCAGCCCCTCCCACATCAAACGCTGAACCCGTGCGGCTCCTTCTGCGTGGGATGCGGCGGCCGCCGAACGCTACGGAGGAGGAGGAGCTCTCTCTCTCTCTCTCTCTCTCTCTCTCTCTCTCTCTCTCTCTCTCTCTCTCTCTCTCTCTCTATCTCTCTCTCTCTCTCTCTCTCTCTCTCTCTCTCTCTCTCTCTCTCTCTCTCTCTCTCTCTCTCTCTCTCTCTCTCTCTCTCTCTCTCTCTCTCTCTCTCTCTCTCGCACTTCGGCGTGCGCGAGGGGGAAGTGGCTCGGGGCGCGCAATCACACGATTTGCACGGCACTTCCGAGCGTTCCTCTCGAGATCGGCGCTGATCACTGCTCGTCTCTTATTCAATCGGGCGTTTCAAAATGATAACTCGACCCGCGAACCCACAGTGACACAATGGGAACAAAACGCAATGACCATGATACACTGCGGACCCTAACCTGTCCGGGTACTGGGTCTGGTCTCTGATGCAGGGCTGGGGTAGGCCCGTGAAGACCTCTACATTAGATAGGGGGGAAGGGGGTCACTTTCAACAACAACACAAACATAAAAAAAAATAAAACCTTGATGCTGATTAGCATGGCTTTGGGATTAATGATCTTGCGTAGATCCAAATCGGCGCCCCCTCACAATATCAATCAATGGTGGACACATAAGCACGCGCACACACACACACACCCTTGGACGCGCGCACACACCCACACACACCCTTGGACACACACCCTTGGACACACACCCTTGGACGCGCGCACACACACACACACACACACCCTTGGACACACACACACACACACACACGCGAGTAGGGTGATGGACCCTCACCTGGCATCGTTTCCTGCTGCAGAGCGTGTGTGTGTGTGTGTGTGGGGGGGGGGGGGGGTTCTTGGGTGTCGGTGGGGTGGGTCGAAGTTAGAGCCGATAATGACGACCATTTGTTTCCATTAAGGCTTCACTGCTAGAGCGATGACCACCGGAGTGGAGCACATTTAAGGGCGGGCACAAAAACACACATGCTGTGCACGCACACAACACACAAATGTTGAAACACATGGCACACACA